>NC_084731.1:101752121-101762121 GCF_033978785.1 Entelurus aequoreus | reverse complement strand
ACATAATCAATTTCTTCAGATTCCAGCAGCTGTCAAAGACAAAGTATCCTTCCAGCGACGGGCAGTCAAAGCCGAAGTGCTATCGATCGCTGTCAATGACGTAAGAGGAAACATGACCACGGAAGAAAATGGGGAGGGAAGGTTTTTGTAGAGGGAAGAAATTTGGCGTGACAGTGCCATGATTGGGTATAAAAACAGCTTCCCAAAAAATGCTCAGTCTTTCACAAGAAAGGATGGGGCGAGGTACACCCCTTTGTCCACAACTGCGTGAGCAAATAGTCAAACAGTTTAAAAACAACGTTTCTCAAAGTGCAATTGCAAGAAATTTAGGGATTTCAAAATCTACACTCCATAATATCATCAAAAGGTTCAGAGAATCTGGAGAAATCACTCCACGTAAGCGGCATGGCCGGAAACCAACATTGAATGACCGTGACCTTCGATCCTTCAGACGGCAGTGTATCAATAACCGACATCAATCTCTAAAGGATATCACCACATGGGCTCAGGAACACTTCAGAAAACCACTGTCACCAAATACAGTTCGTCGCTACATCTGTAAGTGCAAGTTAAAGTTCTACTATGCAAAGCGAAAGCCATTTATCAACAACATCCAGAAACGCCGCCGGCTTCTCTGGGCCCGAGATCATCTAAGATGGACTCATGCAAAGTGGAAAAGTGTTCTGTGGTCTGACGAGTCCACATTTCAAAGTGTTTTTGGAAATATTCGACATCGTGTCATCCGGACCAAAGGGGAAGCGTACCATCCAGACTGTTATCGACGCAAAGTTCAAAAGCCAGCATCTGTGATGGTATGGGGGTGCATTAGTGCCCAAGGCATGGGTAACTTAGACATCTGTGAAGGCACCATTAATGCTGAAAGGTACATACAGGTTTTGGAACAACATATGCTGCCATCTAAGCGCCGTCTTTTTCATGGACGCCCCTGCTTATTTCAGCAAGACAATGCCAAGCCACATTCAGCACGTGTTAGAACAGCGTGGCTTTGTAAAAAAAGAGTGCGGGTACTTTCCTGGCCCGCCTGCAGTCCAGACCTGTCTCCCATCGAAAATGTGTGGCGCATTATGAAGCTCAAAATACGACAGCGGAGACCCCGGACTGTTGAACGACTGAAGCTCTACATAAAACAAGAATGGGAAAGAATTCCATTTTCAAAGCTTCAACATTTAGTTTCCTCAGTTCCCAATCGTTTATTGAGTGTTGTTAAAAGAAAAGGTGATTTAACACAGTGGTGAACATGCCCTTTCCCAACTACTTTGGCACATGTTGCAGCCATGAAATCCTAAGTTAATTATTATTTGCAAAAAAAAAATAAAGTTTATGAGTTTGAACATCAAATATATATATATATATATATATATATATATATATATATATATATATATATATATATATATATATATATATATATATATATATATATATATATATATATATATATATATATATATATATATATGCATGCATGCACATCACATCTTGGAGGTGTGCAGAGCGACTGCTTTAGTGATTGTTTGCATGCACATCACATCTTGGAGGTGTGCAGAGCGACTGCTTTAGTGATTGTTTGCCACCTGGTCATACGTGGTATCGTCATACATACCTTGTGTAAATGAATCCGCCACAGCTGCTTTTTAGCCGGAGTTTGTTTGTTGTTTGCATCTTGTTGGCCTGGTAAAGAGTTGTATTTCAACACCGGACTGGAGACTTTAGTTTCAGACGCTGGAATAAGTTTGTTGTGCTGTTAACTTTTTGAAACAAACTTTGCAGAGTGCACTCATTTGTTCCATGCTTGTTGCTGCAAAACTAAACCACTGACA
The DNA here is from genome assembly GCF_033978785.1 of Entelurus aequoreus. NCBI lineage: Eukaryota > Metazoa > Chordata > Actinopteri > Syngnathiformes > Syngnathidae > Entelurus > Entelurus aequoreus. Next base: position 101,760,280 of record NC_084731.1, on the reverse strand, counting down.
ACACTTTTCTTTTCTTTGGAACAAACATCTCACTCTCCTGAGCGTTCGCATTAGCCATATTTTACTAAGTGTGGCGATAAGGGAAGGGTGTTAGCTATGGAAGCTCCTGGGGGCAAAAAGTATGCCCAGGCCTATTGTGAATTACAATTACGTCGTTTTTTATTTTATTATGTAATTGAGAAAAGCAATACATGCTTCCACGTTAGTTTCCTAGAGTCTCCAGTAAGACTCGATTTGTTGCTAGTCGTTTTTCTGAAATGGAGAATCTAGAAGGGTCGACACCGATTCTTCCTGCTGCATCTTCTTATTCTTTGGCAGACCAGGGGCATACCAGATGATTTAAGAGGCAATGTTACTCTGCTGTACAGAGTCGTAAAGACAAGCTGCATTCACAGAGTTCATTATGTGTTTATGCTGTGGCCGTGGTCAAAATATATTTGTGCTGTGAAATGATTACATGGAATCAATGAATTACAAATGATTATTGATTTTGTTGGACACATTTACAGAAGACCCTTTCTCCTCCATACAGTTTGTCAATATTTGGTACTAACTGATAGTGTCCTCCTGTTTCCTTCAGGGTGTGGAAGATCTGTGGTGGTGTCCTGGTCTTGGTGGTGTGTGCCATCAACATGTACTTTGTGGGGGTTTACGTCACCTCCCTACACAGTGTGGCGCTCTACGTGCTGGTGGCGCTTCTCTCCGTGGCCTATCTGTGCTTTGTTTGCTACCTGGTGAGTCTGCGTAATCAAATATATCAGTGGTCCCCAACCTTTTTGTAGCTGCGGACCGGTCAACGCTTGAAAATTTGTCCCACGGACCGGGGGGGGGGGGTGTGTGCTTACGGACTGTATCCCTGCAGACTGTATTGATCTATATTGATATATAATGTATATATTGTGTTTTTTATGTTGATTTAATAAAAAAATAAAAAAAATATTTATTTATATATTTTTTTATTTCTTGTGCGGCCCGGTACCAATCAAAAACTTTAAATTGCCGGATACATCTGAAGTGGATTTAGAGACTTAAGCGTAGAACGTAAAAATAATAATTATATCTATGAGTGGGAACCTTTTGGATCCTTAAGAAACCAAACTTGAGGGGAGCCCTAAAATTTAGAAAAATATATATTTTGCATTAGATTTGAAAATGAAAAATATCAAAATTGCCCCTGCATGCTTTGGTTTTTCAGTGCGGGCCTAGGTGGAAGAAGTTTGGACACCCCTGCCTTAGGGTGTCGTGTTGGTACAGAATTTATTTTTTTCACATTTTTATTGTTCTCCTATTAATAAACAATCTTCAAATTAGTAAGTTCTGGTTTATATTAGGATGATGTAAGATGTTATATGTCATTCACTCATGAAAGTCCAAGAAACATGTCTTTTAAAAAAAAAAAAAAGACAGTGACCATCTCCCAGGGTCAAAGTGTGGTCTTTGTCTTGACTTTTGCTTCGTCTTGTCTTGTCTGCAGGTGTGGCACTGTTTGGTCGCCCTGGGGGTCTCCTGTCTGGACTTTGGCAGCAGGGTAAGCAATCGACCTGCTGTGTTGATAGAGGAACAGTCTGAGTTCGACTCCTAGGGATGAGCAGCACAGTAACCTGCAGCATTCCTCTTTCCTCGGAAGACTCTGACCCCTGTACTGTACACTACCAGGACTCCGCAAGTTCACCTCGAAACCTATTCCTCCTTCAATGTTTTTTTTCTTGCGCTCATGAACAGATTTGACATTTCCACAACGCGATGCTTGAAAAAACAAATCTCCAGTGCATCCTCCAAGGTCCTTTGTTGCATTTCAGGGCAAATGTTCTGTTGGCACAGAAGGGAAGAGCCAAACAAGTTAGTCCTTTGACTCCTTGAAACGTTTGTGCAAATTCGAGGCCTATTTTATTCTCTCTGACAATGATTTTACTAATAAAACACCTTCAGCGTGTATTTGAAATCCATAAACAGACTTTTGCTGCAGTCACAATAACACCTCACCGTGAAAACTCTACTAGCATTAAATTAGCTTAGTTTACTACAAAAAATAATTTTAGATAAGTTCCTCACCAAATCCAAATGACTTTAAATACAGACTTTGTTTGGGTATCTTTTAAAATCTGCAGCAAAGTTCTTGGTCATCCTATCTGGGCCTGCTACAGTTTTGTTGCTTGATTTCTGCATCCATTGTTATTTAGTCGAGCATGATAAGTTTCTTGTGCCGTGTAACCCTTGACCCCTGCTAGGCTCCACACACGTTCCATGTTCTTAAAGAGATCATTCGTCAATTTTGCTTGTACATCGTTGACATTGCTTTACTTTCAACCTCAAATCTAAATCCGTTCCAGAAATATAAACGTGTGGAAATAAGGAAAACTGGACTGTGCCTTTTTGGAAGGGGAAATAATATTCAGTGTATGTATGATTAAATAATGCTGCGCTCTGCTGACTTTTCTCAGTAAACCGTAAAGACTGTCAACAAAACATTTCATCACAATAGAGTCCTAAACTACCGGTAAAAGCACAAATGATGATCAATCGCGTGGGTAGATGGAGACCTCAAATGCATCATAATGTGAATATATCTTTTGTTTGATTTCATTTGTTCATGAAAACGCTGCTTTCATGAGATAAGTTGTTTCTTGGGAATGCCCCATAATAGAACAATAAGAAGACATTTCACTTCAATTATTGCTGCTGTCAGGGAAACATTTGGAATATGTTCTCTTTTTGTCCCCCACACACGCAATCTACTTTAAAACGACTTATTTTATATGAATATGTGACTATTATTAATATTTATTTTTGAGTATGTAGTTGATAGAAAAGCGCTATATAAATTTAATCCAATATTATTTTTATTATTATTATTATTATTTGAATAACGTTGCACAGAGGTTGATGTCACATCCTTCTTGAGAGAGCCAACTAGTTGACTGAAACAGCGCCTCTAGTGGCTTCAACCAGGAAGTGCACCCAATTTGGTCTTACTTGCTTCAAGACCTAAACAATAAGTCAGATTTGTTCATTAATCTGTTAGCTTGATATGAATTAAAGGCCAAATTCCTCAAAATCAGAAGTCTTCCTAAGTAAAGGTACCATTTTTTTATGGATGAAACCTTGTTTTAAAGTTGGTCCTATAGAGAATCACTTTTTTTTTTATTTTTTAAAGGAACTTTCCAAGAAGTAAACACATGCTTTTGGTTTGTTATTCAGTTACCGCCTGTGCTGTGGACACTGGTCCTGTCAAAACTATTTTCACTTCCACTCCTGGCCGCACATGATTTTCTACCGCCAGTGCTCTAATTCAGACCTAGGCAATGTAAGGCCCTTGTTAAGCTTTTCAATCTGGCCCGCCGGACATTCCCAAATAATTTTTTTAGATCTTTAAGATGGAAAGTGTAGCTGCCTTTATGATGTGCAGTGATGTTTTCTAATGACCGTAAGTCTTGAACTATACAAAGTATTTTAATGGTTGGAATCTGAGCTTTTGCATGATTTACTAGTTACTATGGTAATCTAATTAGTTACTATGGTAATCTAATTAGTTAGTATGGTAATCTACATCACAGCAGCTCAGACGAGGCACCAAGCAGTGTGGGCGTGGTTTGTTTCCACGGAGTTTCCAGAGCGGCTAGCCTGAAATGCGGGTGTCAGGGACAGACGCGGAAGGAGATTTTTACAACAAAGTTTTGATATCAGATGTATCAGTTTCTAGTTTTTTTTTTGTTTTTTTTACCCTTCGCGTTCATATTTCGCTGTTTTTGTTGCATTTTTGTTGCGTTTCGCTTGATTGTAGAATATGTCGATCGAGAGGGGGTGTGACGATCATTGGAATTGGGGGTTAAATCACCAAAAATGATTCCCGGGCGCGGCCACCGCTGCTGCTCACTGCTCCCCCATTGGTACTTTAACTTTAACTTAATATGTTGTCAATATTCAGTGTTTTATCCTTCATAGTTAATATTGTAAATCCCACATTCTTTATTTTCATGTACATTCTGGGTGTCTCATTCAGTAAAAAAATTTAAAATTCCATTCCGTTTTTTCAAGCAGTCTGTCATAACGTTTTTAGCATTCAATCAAACATTACTGTGAGGTTTTGTATTAGTGTTACTAAAAATAGATATACCGGCCGCCAGACACATTTTTTTTCTCTAAATTTGGCCCCCCGAGTCAAAATAATTGCGCAGGCCTGCTCTAATTGATTGGAGAGCGGCAGTTATTTGTCAAATGTAGAAAAGCTTGTTTAGATATAACGCCGCATCTTTTCATCTATAATAATGCTTTGAAGGCCAGGAGAAAGTGGAAAGCTGTCGTTGGTCAGCGTGTATTGCGCAACACGGCGGCAACAGGACCAATGTTGTAATACCAGCAAACAACCAACATCACACCAACATTTTAAAGCGCATGCAGAGTTGCATGTTGGATGCGGAACACTTGTGATACAAAACATTCATCAGGAGGTTGCCTACAGCCATAGCAGGAAATGTTAGTTATTATATAGGAAAGTTACTGGTGAATCAAATTCAAGCTTTAATGGAGTTTTTAGGGTAAATGGCCTTTAAGAGCAGACCAAGTAAAAAGCAAATATTCACTTCTCCCTCTACTCCTGCTAGAACACAGATGTCAAACTCAAGTTCCGGGTGCCAGATCTGGCCAGCCACTTCATTTTATATGGCCCACAAATGATATGTGTCAATAAACAACCTTATATATTTTTTTTACGTTTTGACAGAAAAATAATGTATGCACTACATGAAATTACATACATTTTCAACTTTGATAGTATCCAATATTGCAACACATTTTTTGTGTAAATAAAAATAAATATTTCTATATCTGCTTGACTTCTGAGTACAAAGCAAGTTATCCATGGAATTGTACACTGTAACAATCAAAATAGATTCTACAGTATAATTTACGGTGGTCTTTACAGCATATTACTGGAAATTGGAAAGAAAAACAACATTTTTTACGGACAAAAGTCTGTCGTTTGAGCTGTAAGTTTTTGTTGTTGTTTTTAAGGTGTATTACAGCAAATGAAAAACAAAAAATTACGGTAAAAATCTGGCAGCTCAAATAGCAGAATTTTTAAAAGTGTTACTGTATTTCCATTGACCGTAATACATTGTTAAAACATCTGTATATTTCACAGTAACATTCTGGTGAATGAGTTGCCTTTTTTTCCGCCTGTGAAATCTACAGATGTTTATTTTTTTATAGTGTACATAAAAAATATTTTCAATAATCAAATGCATAATTCATAATATTTGCTGTTTCAAGCGACCTCTTTGATGGAAGCCATCACTGCGATATGGCCCTCAATGAAAACCAGTTTGACACGGCTGTGCTAGAGGGTTAAATATGAAAGGCTTAGACTTCTTTTGCTTATTAAAAGTGTTTATTTTTTTTAACATACTTGACAGTTTGACTCGTGTTTTTCTGTAGAAAAGTTTTTATGCTCTGATTTAAAGCCGCTCTTTGTGCACTGAATGTGTTTTGTTTTTGTATTTAATGTGAAAATATGACATTAATCCATCCTAATCGCTTTTAACTCATCAAGGTAAAGTGTGTTGACACGCAATCACCATATTGTAACCCTTTTTCTGTTTTGTTGACATCATTTGGGATGTGAACATTGTACATTTATTGTCTTATTCCTGCTGTCTTTTGCTCGCGGCAGAGACTCATCATTTGTCCAAAAATAAATAGGAAATGATGCATACATGGACATTTGTTGGTGTCTTATGTTTTGAATGCTGAAAGAAGAAAATCATTTGAAATAAAAACTGAAAATTAGCCTAATTTGAAGCAATTTTGTCCTTCATTAGTCAAATGCAGATCTGGGCAAAATACGGCCCGTTACGATGTTCAATCTACATCATTTTTTAGACCTTTAACATCAAAACTGTCGCCGCCATTATGATGTGCAGTGCTGTTTTTAAATGACCGTAAGTCTTGAACTATAGAACATTTTTAAATGGTTGAAATCTGCGCTTTTGAGTGTTATAGGAGATTTTACGGTAATCTACGTCACAGCAGCTCAGACCAGGAACAAAGAAGAGTGGGCGGGGTTTGTTTTGAGAGCAGCCAGCCCGAAACAAGTGTCAGGAACAGATGCAGAAGCAAATTTCTGCATAAAAGTGATAATATATCATGTTGAAGGTGTTTATTACACTTGTTTGTTTGTTACATTTTTGTTGCTTGATTACAAAAGATGTCTATCGAGGAGCTGGTCTGAGAAGTAAAAGAGGAGCAACTTTCATAGGTTGTTAATATTCACTGTTTTATTGTTCATAGTTAATATTGTAAATCCCACTTTCTTTATTTTCATGTACATTTTTGGTGTCCCATTCAGTAAAAAAAAACCTTAAAATTCCATTCCTTTTTTTTGAGGTGGTCTGTCATAACATTGTGACTTTTGGTATTAGTGTTCCTGAAAAAAAGGGACCCAAATACACTTACTGTACAGCATAATTTTACAGCTAAATGTGTATATATCATTTATACACACATACACATTGACCCCCCCAGACACATTTTCTCTCTCAATGTGGCCCCCGAGTCAAAATATTTGCCCAGCTCTGGTCTAATGGGTGAAGCATACAGTTTGATAACACTTTAACAGGCTATCTATACATCTGTGAGGTAATACAGTGCATCCGGAAAGTGTTTTTACAATAACAAAACAAAAAAGCCTTTTTGTCCCCAAAATTCTCCACACAATACCCCATAATGACAATGTGATTTTTTTTTTTTAGAAATGTTGCAAATTTATTGTAAAAAAAAAAACTGAGAAATGACATGTACATAAGTAAAACTGAAAATTAGTCTAATTTGAAGCAATTCTGTCCATTAGTCTAATGGGTGAAGCGTCCAGTTTGATAACACTCTAACGGGCTATTTATAAGTCTGTGAGGTATTACGGTGCATCCGGAAAGTGTTTTTACAGCCACATTTTATGCAAAAAATAAAAATAAAGCCTTGTCCCCAAAATTCTCCACACAATACCCCATAATGACAATGTGAATTTTTTTTTAGAAATGTTTCAAATTTATTGTAAAAAAAACAACTAAGAAATGACATGTACAGAAGTAAAACTGAAAATTAGTCTAATTTGAAGCAATTATGTCCATTAGTCTAATGGGTGAAGCGTCCAGTTTGATAAACACTCTTAACAGGCTATTCATAAGTCTGTGAGGTAATACAGTGCATCCGGAAAGTGTTTTTACAGCCACATTTTATGCAAAAAAATAAATAAATAAATGCCTTTTTGTTCTCAAAATTCTCCACACAATACCCCTTAATGACAATGTAAAAGTGTTTTTTTTTTTTTTTTAGAAATGTTGCACATTTATTGTAAATAAAAAAAAACAAACCCTAAGAATTGACATGTACATAAGTATTCAGAGTCTTTGCCATGAAGCTCCAAAGTGAGCTCAGATGCATGATCCTTGAGATGTTCCCTCAGCTTCATTGGAGCGCTGTGAACACTTTGAGGATGCACTGCATGTCCACACAACACCAGACTTCAGGAGAAGCCGGTCTCACACGGCGGTCGGCGACACCTTCTGTTCACAGTGAGAGTAGTGGTGTGTGCCGTGCAAAATGCCCTTTTGCAGGACTTTCCGTGGTTTAATAAGAAACATTTGATCCGAGGTGAGAGATTTCCACTCCCTAATTCAAATGGTTCAAATTGACGGGGACTCGATCAAAGTCACCTGACCTACTTTTCCAAAAACTCCTAATAAGTGTGTGTGTGTTTGCCTGCTCGCATGTTGTGTGTTCCATCTCACGAGTGCCTCTTTTCTTTGTTAATGGTGAACCATGTTCTCCTCACTCTGTCCTTCCTGTCCTCTGCAGATGGGGCTGAGCCGCCACACGGACATTTACTTACTGACCGACATGAACGTGGACAGTTTTTACGAGAGATAGAAGAACGCTGACGGGCACCACTGGAGAATGGCCAGTATATGTTTGCATCTTCACCTCCGGGTGCTTTCTGTTTCCAAGTGTCCTTAAAGGGTCTCGTGCTCTTGTTGTTTTTCCAACAAAGTGCCTCTGCAGGACCGTCTCTTGTCTTTCAAACGACACAAAAACCCAGCTCAGAGATTAGTATCAAGTCGTACCGAGAAGCGCGTGCAACAAGTTCATTAAAGACATACACGGATGAA
>NC_084731.1:101702121-101749621 GCF_033978785.1 Entelurus aequoreus | reverse complement strand
TACCAGGCACGTTCTCAGTTGGTTATTTATGCGTCATATAACGTACACTTATTCAGCCTGGTAACCTCGTAACCTCGCGGATACAAGCGGCCAAAATGAGTTTCCTCAGAAGGGTGGCTGGCATCTCCCTTAGAGTGAAAAGTTCAGTCACCCGAGAGAGACTCGGAGTAGAGCCGCTGCTCCTTCCTTGGAAAGGAGCCAGCTTAGGTGGTTCGGGCATCTCGTGCGGATGCCTCACGAGCGTCTCCCTAGGGAGGTCCTCGTTGCACGTCCCACTGGGAGGAGACCCCGCGGCAGGCCAAGGACCAGATGGGGGGATTACATCTGCTCTCTGGCCTGGGAACGCTTCGGGATTCCCCAGGAGGAAGTCGATAATGTTGCTCTGGAGAGGGAAGTCTGGGGGTCTCTGCTGGAGCTGTTGTCCCCGCGACCCGATTCCGGATAAGCGGTTTAGATGGATGGATGGATGGATGGATGGATGGATTATTCAGCCTGTTGTTTACTATTCTTTATTTATTTTAAATTGCCTTTCAAATGTCTATTCTTGGTGTTGGATTTTATCAAATAAATTTCCCCCAAAAATGTGACTTGTACTACAGTGCGACTTATATGTTTTTTTCCTTCTTTATTATGCATTTTCGGCCGATGCAACTTATACCCCGGAGCGATTTATACTCCGAAAAATACGGTAAGTCATTTTTGATTTAAGTTTATGTCAAGATTAGCAGCCGGCCTCCGTAACTCCCACTCCTCATTTGCAAGTTTTGTTGATTCTATGTAACATGTTTATGTGTGCTATGGCTATGAGGTTGTTTTTCCTTGGCCTCAGTCTGGACCCCATATTTTTTTACTCTCCCCCCCAATATTCACCTGTTTCACACCTTTTTAAGGGGCGTCGTAAGTGGCTGACCCGTCAGCGGTCCTGTCTTGTCTCCCTGTAATGCAGGGGTCCCCAAACTTGCACTTTGCCGATGATTTCACGTTATCGATGGGAAAATTCATTTTTAGACAATAAGATTTGCCTGAGCGGCTAGGAGACACCGAGAGTAACAAGCGGTAAAAAATTAATTAGAAAGGACAGATTTGAAAAAATTATAATTAGAAAAAAACATTTAAAAACTTTTTTTTTTTTAAACTTGGGACTTCCCGCGGGCTGGATTGTGGACGCCGGCGGGCTGTATCGGCCCGCGGGCCATAGTTTGGGGACCCCTGCTGTAATGTATGTCTGCTCTTAGTGGGACTGTGCTGAAAATGTAATTTTCAGTTCTTATGTCTTGCACATATGAAGAATGGACAATAATAAAGCAACTTGAACTTGAATAATGTCTATTTTCTGCTGGATTTACTCTCTATTTTATGCTGCAGCTGCAGCTGTTACATATACTGTAATATTGTACATGGTAATTGTTATATATTGTATATATGATATAAACAATTGTTATATATTGTATATATGATATAAACACTCCTCTCTGAGCTGCCACCTTACCGTGGTAGAGGAGTTTGCGTGTCCCAATGATCCTAGGAGCTATGTTGTCCGGGGGCTTTCATGCCCCCTGGTAGGGTCTCCCAAGACAAACAGGTCCTAGGTGAGGGATCAGACAAAGAGCAGCTCGAAGACTTCTATGGGAATGAAACAACAAAGACTCAGATTTCCCTCGCCCGGACGCGGGTCACCGGGGACCCCTCTGGAGCCAGGCCCGGAGTTGGGGCACGATGGCGAGCGCCTGGTGGCCGGGCCTGTCCCCATGCCCGAAGAGGCAACGTGGGTCACCCCTCCAATGGGTTCACCACTCATGGGAGGGGCCGTAGAGGTCGGGTGCATTGTGAGCTGGGCGGAAGCCGAAGGCAGGGCACTTGGCGGTCCGATCCTCGGCTACAGAAGCTAGCTCTTGGGACGTGGAACGTCACCTCGCTGGGGGGGAAAGGAGCCTGAGCTAGTGCGCGAGGTAGAGAAGTTCCGGCTAGATATAGTCGGACTCACCTCGACGCACAGCAAGGGCTCTGGAACCAGTTCTCTCGAGAGGGGCTGGACTCTCTTCTACACTGGCATTGCACGCAGTGAGAGGCGACGAGCTGGGGTGGCAATTCTTGTTTCCCCCCGGCTCAAAGCCTGCACGTTGGAGTTCAACCCGGTGGACGAGAGGGTAGCCTCCCTCCGCCTTCGGGTGGGGGGACGGGTCCTGACTGTTGTTTGTGCTTATGCACCAAACGGCAGTTCAGAGTACCCACCCTTTTTGGATGCGCTCGAGGGAGTACTGGAAAGTGCTCCCCCGGGTGATTCCCTTGTCCTACTGGGTGACTTCAATGCTCATGTTGGCAACGACAGTGAAACCTGGAGAGGCGTGATTGGGAAGAATGGCCGCCCGGATCTGAACCCGAGTGGTGTTTTGTTATTGGACTTTTGTGCTCGTCACAGATTGTCCATAACGAACACCATGTTCAAACTTAAGGGTGTCCATATGTGCACTTGGCACCAGGACACCCTAGGCCGCAGTTCCATGATCGACTTTGTAGTTGTGTCATCGGATTTGCGGCCTGGGTGAAGAGAGGGGCGGAGCTTTCTACCGATCACCACCTGGTGGTGAGTTGGCTGCGATGGTGGGGGAGGATGCCGGACAGACCCGGCAGTCCCAAACGCACTGTGAGGGTCTGCTGGGAACGTCTGGCAGAGTCTCCTGTCAGAGAGAGTTTCAATTCCCACCTCCGGAAGAACTTTGAACATGTCACGAGGGAGGTGCTGGACATTGAGTCCGAGTGGACCATGTTCCGCGCCTCTAATGTTGAGGCGGCTGATTGGAGCTGTGGCCGCAAGGTAGTTGGTGCCTGTCGTGGCGGTAATCCTAGAACCCGTTGGTGGACACCGGCGGTGAGGGATGCCGTCAAGCTGAAGAAGGAGTCCTATCGGGTTCTTTTGGCTCATAGGACTCCGGAGGCAGTGGACAGGTACCGACAGGCCAAGCGGTGTGCGGCTTCGGCGGTCGCGGAGGCAAAAACTCGGACATGGGAGGAGTTTGGAGAAGCCATGGAAAACGACTTACGGACGGCTTCGAAGCGATTCTGGACCACCATCCGCCGCCTCAGGAGGGTGAAGCAGTGCACTGTCAACACCGTGTATGGTGCGGATGGTGTTCTGCTGACCTCGACTGCGGATGTTGTGGATCGGTGGAGGGAATACTTCGAAGACCTCCTCAATCCCACCAACACGTCTTCCTATGAGGAAGCAGTGCCTGGGGAATCTGTGGTGTGCTCTCCTATTTCTGGGGCTGAGGTTGCTGAGGTAGTTAAAAAGCTCCTCGGTGGCAAGGCCCCGGGGGTGGATGAGATCCGCCCGGAGTTCCTTAAGGCTCTGGATGCTGTGGGGCTGTCTTGGTTGACAAGACTCTGCAGCATCGCGTGGACATCGGGGGCGGTACCTCTGGTTTGGCAGACCGGGGTGGTGGTTCCTCTCTTTAAGAAGGGGAACCGGAGGGTGTGTTCCAACTATCGTGGGATCACACTCCTCAGCCTTCCCGGTAAGGTTTATTCGGGTGTACTGGAGAGGAGGCTACGCCGGATAGTCGAACCTCGGATTCAGGAGGAACAGTGTGGTTTTAGTCCTGGTCGTGGAACTGTGGACCAGCTCTATACTCTCAGCAGGATCCTTGAGGGTGCATGGGAGTTTGCCCAACCAGTCTACATGTGCTTTGTGGACTTGGAGAAGGCATTCGACCGTGTCCTTCGGGAGGTCCTGTGGGGAGTGCTCAGAGAGTATGGGGTATCGGACTGTCTGATTGTGGCGGTCCGCTCCCTGTACGATCAGTGTCAGAGCTTGGTCCGCATTGCCGGCAGTAAGTCGGACACGTTTCCAGTGAGGGTTGGACTCCGCCAAGGCTGCCCTTTGTCACCGATTCTGTTCATAACTTTTATGGACAGAATTTCTAGGCGCAGTCAAGGCGTTGAGGGGATCCGGTTTGGTGGCTGCAGGATTAGGTCTCTGCTTTTTGCGGATGATGTGGTCCTGATGGCTTCATCCGGCCAGGATCTTCAGCTCTCGCTGGATCGGTTCGCAGCCGAGTGTGAAGCGACTGGGATGAGAATCAGCACCTCCAAGTCAGAGTCCATGGTTCTCGCCCGGAAAAGGGTGGAGTGCCATCTCCGAGTTGGGGAGGAGACTCTGCCCCAAGTGGAGGAGTTCAAGTACCTAGGAGTCTTGTTCACGAGTGGGGGAAGAGTGGATCGTGAGATCGACAGGCGGATTGGTGCGGCGTCTTCGGTAATGCGGACGCTGTATCGATCCGTTGTGGTGAAGAAGGAGCTGAGCCGGAAGGCAAAGCTCTCAATTTACCGGTCGATCTACGTTCCCATCCTCACCTATGGTCATGAGCTTTGAGTTATGACCGAAAGGACAAGATCACGGGTACAGGCGGCCGAAATGAGTTTCCTCCGCCGGGTGGCGGGGCTCTCCCTTAGAGATAGGGTGAGAAGCTCTGCCATCCGGGGGGAGCTCAAAGTAAAGCCACTGCTCCTCCACATCGAGAGGAGCCAGATGAGGTGGTTCGGGCATCTGGTCAGGATGCCACCCGAACGCCTCCCTAGGGAGGTGTTTAGGGCACGTCCAACCGGTAGGAGGCCACGGGGAAGACCCAGGACACGTTGGGAAGACTATGTCTCCCGGCTGGCCTGGGAACGCCTCGGGATCCCCTGGGAGGAGCTGGACGAAGTGGCTGGGGAGAGGAAAGTCTGGGCTTCCCTGCTTAGGCTGCTGCCCCCGTGACCCGACCTCGGATAAGCGGAAGAAGATGGATGGATGGATGATATAAACATATAATATTAATATATCTTATACTGTACATATATTATGTAAATATAACATATATGTTATATTTTATATTGCTACTATGGTACATTTTTAGTCTATTTTATACCTGCATTTTCCTTTCCATCCTTACACTTTCCATCCTTTGTAACTGCGCTACTGTGTGGAACAATTTCCCTTGTGTATCATTAAAGTTTGTCTAAGAACTTGATTAGAACCATTATGAATATTGGATGACATCATAGCTTATGTGTACACACACATCAAATAAGACTTTATTAAACTCTTTCAAATGTTATCTCATCAACTAATATAGTGTGGGTTTTAGATTATATTTTTATTACGTCATTAATATTTGGCATCAACCAATATTTCCATGTTTGAAAGAAGCATTTTTTTTTACACAGCTTGGTCGGGGTCCTCCCGGCCATACGGGGGGGCTGTCGCCGTCTTGAGTCGCTCCTCTGCAGGCGCTACGTCACCACTTTTCGCCGAACGAGATGACCGTCTGGCTCTTGAAGATCCCGGCTATTGACTGACTGGTGAGTTCAATGAAAATTTCTTCCTTCTATTTAGCTCAAACTGGTATCTTTTTTCCCTGCCCTTTGGGTGAACGTTCATCTCAAGACTAACTGTTGCCTAAACGAAGGGGGTTTAAAGCCCCACGACCGCGTCACAGTAGTCCCCTTGTCTCCCAATTTTTCCCCCCCCAGACGCAACATGAAGGAAGTGGTTCTCCTGCTTACAGCTTGTGTGCTTTTCCTCCTCCTGCCGAGCTCCTGTCAGGCGGCGAGACAAGGACAGGATATCCGATGTGGAGGTTGGTATTCTGCGCCTTAGGCTTCGAGGTCTTCTCCCTTCACTATTATTTTATTTTGAAAATCCCCATCCTCTGTTGTGGATAGGGATGGGTACCGGTCACATTTGAACCAATACGGTACCGATTCGATACCAATACGCAACGGTACCATTTTTCGCTGTTTTTGTGTGTTTTGATAAATATTAACAGTTTTCGATAATAAAAATCATTTTTTAATTGCAACATTTAAACATGAGCTGATTATGATGACTGCTGTCCAGTTATTATACAGTGAAACCTTTCTATAGTGGCCGCTGTAGACAGGTGGCTATTGTTTATTATGGGCCTGCTGCAATGCAGCAGTAAATGGGCGCTGGCAGTGCAAGCAGCCCATATTAATACACAATTAATGCACAATATAACATACATCCATAAACGTGGATGCATATGCAAAAGTGCAATATATTTATCTGTACATTAGTCTATTTTTTTATATCAGCACCTTATTGCTATTTTATCCCGCACTACCATGAGCTAATGCAACAAAATTTTGTTCTTATCTGTACTGTAAAGTTCAAATTTGAATGACAATAAAAAGGAAATCTAAGTCTATTATTTTTGCTCATACTTCAAACTTTATTATTCTTGTTTCGCACGTTTCTCTTACACTCAATACGAGATGAACCGGCCCACGAACCCCCACATATACTATACTGTCGGAAAGGGGCTGTCCGCGCCGATGGCGGTACTATAAATTGGGACCATTTCGTGTTACCGTGGAAATGCTATTCACAAATAAACGAAAAAAATGGGCCACTAGAATGGGTAAGCACCTTTTATAATGGAGGATATTTCCAGCCGAACGCTCCAAAAAGGCACGATTACCTCCTTTTGTAGCTCAGCCATACTTTCACGAAGCACTCTGTGTGACACTTGTTAACTGTTAGCATGTTAACGTTAGCATGATAGCATGTTACATTAGCTTGCTACATTTTTGAGCTACTTTCGCTACTGTTTAGCCCAGAGTCATATAACTTGGTATGTGACACTTGTTAACTGTTAGCATGCAAATGATAACATGCTAGCAAGCTAACTTAGGCTTGCTAACTTTTTCATCTATTTTTGCACTTTTTTTTTCTATTTCCGCAGCCATACACCTTTGAGTCGTATAACTTTTAAAGTTAGACTTAGATAAACTTTAAACTTTTAAAGTTTAACGTTTGTCTAAGTTAGGCTGACCATACGTCCTCTTTTCCCCGGACATGTCCTCTTTTGCGGGGTTTCTTAAATGCCTCAAATGTCCGGCATTTTGAATTAGGGTTGCGTGTATTTTCAATGTACGTCCAGGGTTAAGTTAAGAAGGGGTTAAAAAAAAACTGAAGGTGTGCGCACTAGCAACATTCGTGAGGGAGGGGCAGAGACACAGAGCGAGAGAGCTAGTGAGTGGAGAGAGACATGAGAACAAGAAATGCCGAAACGTAAATGCAACTTCACGGATGATTTGCGGGAAAAGTATTCGTGTTTTGGTCCTGGCCGTGACACATGGGAAGCAGAATGCACTGTGTGCAAAGCAGCAACGTATGTATCTGTGGTAAATAAAGGGGCCAAAGATCTACAAGCCCATATCGACACTACAAAGCACAAAACAGCTGTGCATGGCGAGAGCTCGTCTGCTGTTTTTTGTTTAAATTTCATTAACTTGTTTTGAGGCATTATTTATGTTTAGATTATATACAAGAGGTTATTTTGAATATTTCTACCTGTGCACTTTTTATTCCAAAACTGTGAATGTTACAGAATATAAGTGTGACTTATTTTGTTATACTGTCAACCAGTGTTGGCGTTAACGCACTTTTTGTGTTTTTTAAAACATTTTTTTACCATTTGTTGCCCACAGCTAATGTTTTAAAGGCCCACGGCACATTCTAAAAATACTATTAAAATAAACAAAAACATAACAAAAGTGAAATAAAAAAGCTTAAAGGTGAAATGTAATTTAGAAAAAGTTGCAATGTTGACTAATAAAACAAAGCTGTTTTTTTTCTTCTTTCAAACGGTCATTGCTCAAAACATAATATTGAATCAAAAGCAATGTTATTATGAATTATTGACCTATCAAAGGTTCCCATTACTTCACATCAAATATTCCACTTTGAAAAATATTTTTGGTGGAAGATTTTGCATATTTTGTGTGTTTGCCATAAAAAACATAGTTTTGTTTGACAAAAAAGGGCGGAAAACAAACAAACAAAAAAAACAACATAAAAAAAACTAAAACATTTTGAAATGAGGAATTGATCTGAAGTTGATGTAGACTCCAGAGATTTAAGCATTAAATATAAAATGTATGTATGCCCTGGCACACCAATATCATCATTTCATGACCCAAGCAAAACACTTTTTACACTTTTATACTGAAATAAATACACCTACAACTTATTAAATAAAAACATAGAAAAAACTACCAGCAGCGGTAAAGTTTAGATCCATGAAGGAAAGAAGAAAGTGAATGAATGTTTATAACTGAATACATTTAAATGTGTATACACATTTGTTTTCTTTTGTATTATCTTTTTTAATGAATGAAGTAAAGTTTATGACAACCTTTTTCCAAAACACAATATAGAATGTGAGATATAACAGGATAATGCATACATTTGTCATTTGTTTTCAAAACGCTTACAAAAAAGTGGGACCCCAAAAATTTGCTGTGGGACCCCATTTTTATGACTTGATGGGGTCCCTGGGACCCCATTTTGAAAATTCCCAGCGCCAACATTGCTGTCAACAGAGGAGAAAAATGCTTTATTTAAATAAATATATTATTTATAAAGCAAGTTTGAGTATCATTGGCAAATGTTTACCTAGTCCCGGCCTTGGCGTGCTGCCCGCCTTGGCACGCATATATGTGTCCTCTTTTTGGGATTTCATAATATGGTCAGCCTATCTAAGTCTAACTTGGTATATGAAACATGCAGACTGTTATCATGCTATCTGTGCGGTATAGCTCGGTTGGTAGAGTGGCCGTGCCAGCAACTTGAGGGTTACAGGTTCGATCCCCGCTTCCGCCATCCTAATCACTGCAGTTGTGTCCAACATCTAATAAGTACGGCGACCCCCGGCCAGAGGTCCAGGGCACAGATAGCAGGCCCATCAACATTTCCGCAATTTTATAGTTGTTTATTGTTTATTGAGGATCCCCATCAGCCGAGGCACAAACGCCAGGCTAGTCTTCTTGGGGTCCTTTTCAAAAGTTCAAAGTAAAATAATAATACACAGATCCAGTTACAAATAAAAGAAAGGAAAAAGGAAAAGAAAAAGAAAATTCTCAAAATAATAAAATAAAATAACAGTACACAGATACAGTTACAGAACATACACAGATCCAGTTACAATAAAAGAAAGGAAAATAAAAATACAATTCTCAAAATAATAATTTAAAAAAAGTACACATACAATACAGAACATACGCAAATCCAATTACAGTAAAAGAAAGGAAAAAGGGAAAGAGAAAAAAAAGTTCTCAAACAGATAACATGAAAGATGAACTCTTAAGTCTAAAAAGTGACTTTATATGTTTCTTAAATGCTTTTTTACTAGTTATAGTCCTAATATTTAAATGAAGAGTATTCCATAATGATACTATGATGCTATTACACGCCGGTTGGCCGCCATTTAGAATTTCCATACATGTGGATCGTTAAACAATTACGTATACATGTATCTGGAATTGTAAAGCGTTGCTAAGCTTATTGAATTTGAGCCGGTTCACGTGAATAGGATGCAGTTTTCCTTTCATGCCAGACTTTTGGGGATTAACCAACTGCGCAAAGCTTAGGGGAGCTTCGATAAGACTTGCAGAGTCCCGGCGCGGCTGCATGTTCTGGCTGCTTGCAACCCCCCGCTTGACTTAAGAAATTATATTTCACGGACAGTGGTATGGCCAATTTTGATATCGGTGGCCAGTATATGGAGTCAAAAAAGAATGAGTGGCCGCTATGGACAAGGTATATAACGCTTGATGTTAGATGGCAGTAGGGTTGTCTCGATACCAATATTTTGGTACCGATACCAAAATGTATTTTTATACTTTTCGATACTTTTCTAAATAAAGGGGACCACAAAAAATGGCATTGTTGGCTTTATTTTAACAAAAAATCTTTGCGGTGCGTTAGACATATATTTATTTTTGCAATTGAAAATAGTGAACATACTAGACAACTTGTCTTTTAGTAGTAAGTAAACAAACAAAGACTCCTAATTAGTCTGCTGACGTATGCAGTAACATATTGTGTCATTTATATTCTATTATTTTGTCAATATTATAAAGGACAAGCTGTAAAAATGGATTATTAATCTACTTGTTTATTTACTGTTAAAATCTGCTTATTTTCGGTTTCAACATTTTCTATTTACACTTCTGGTTAAATGTAATAATAACTTATTCTTCTGTTTGATACTTTACATTAGTTTTGGATGATACCACAAATTTAGGTATCAATCTGATACCAAGTAGTTACAAGATCATACATTGGTCATATTCAAAGTCCTCATGTGGCCAGGGACGTATTTACTGAGTTTATGAATATAATATGAATTTTAAAGAAAAAAAGATTTTGTGACTATAAAAAATATTGATGTAATCATACAAGTATCGACTCGATACGCTCTTGTACTTGGTATCATTACAGTGGATGTCAGGTGTAGATCCACCCATGGCATTTGTTTACATTGTGACGCCGGTGAGCTATTGTATCCTCCTACGGTCTGTAGTGAAGCCTGTTTAGCTATTCCTCGTCCTGCAGTGATAATGATACGTGTAAAAAACATACTTTATTTGTCGCCATGGAGGTGAGGATTAATGATTTAGAAGTAGCTAAAACGCTGCCGATTGCGGATGGACATTAGCCGCTAACTAGCTAGCCATGTTTTAAAGCAACTCTTACTGAGGGTGTTTCAGTGTTATAACTTCACCTTTATCTTTAGTACTTAACTTAAAATGCATCCATTCTCCCTTTTCTGTCTACACACTGTGTCTGCTTGTAAGTACTCCGTGTGTGTGCGCTGCCGAACATGCTCCCCTGCTCGTAAAACCAGCAATGTCATGACGTGACGACGATGCGCTGTCATGCCTGTAAAAAATAAATAAATGGCGAACCGGTACTTTTCAAACAGAGTATAGTACTGTTTTTGATTCATTAGTACCACTATACTAGTACTGGTATACCGTACAACCCTAGATGGCAGTAGTGTATAGTTAATGGCAGAGTGTTGTGATTGGTCAAAAGGCAGTCACGTGACTACAGGGCGCCGTGTTTGTTACCAACTTTGAGCTGATGTGTTTGCGGCGCTTCCTCATTAGTTTTTCCAGGTGTAAAATGTCCTGTTGTGCAACGTGGGGCTGTGCCACCCGCGAGAATTGTGGAAATCTTTGACATGGCTTTCCCACAACCCGGAAAGAAGACGCGTATGGAAGTGAAGGTTTGCCGTCAACACCGTTGACATTACAGCGTCTTGTGCCAGATAAACACTCGACACAACGTCTGCGTATTGGTCAGGAGAGAACACACAGAAGATCATAAAAATAATAACAATAAATGAACACATTAAAGAAAAACTGACTATCTTCAATCTCAGTGAAACTAAAATAATGATATTTTTGCAGAAGAGAAAGTCAAACACAAATACAAATAGACAGACATTAAAAGAGTATAAAAGAAAACACATTTTGGATGTAATTATAGATCAATCAATCAATCAATCAAAGTTTACTTATATAGCCCTAAATCACGAGTGTCTCAAAGGGCTGCACAAGCCACAACGACATCCTCGGCTCAGATCCCACATCACGGCAAGAAAAAACTCAACCCGATGGGATGACAATGAGAAACGTTGGAGGGGACCGCAGATATGGAACCCCCATATCTGCGGTCCCCCGTCGAGTGGATCTAGCATAATAGTGTGAGAGTCCAGTCCATAGTGGATCTAACATAATAGTGAGAATCCAGTCCATAGTGGGGCCAGCAGGAGATCATCTTGAGTTTAGACAGGTCAGCAGCGCAGACACGTCCCCAACTGATGTACAGATGAGTGGTGCACCCTGGGTCCCGACTTTGGACAACTAGCGCCTCATCTGTGGTCACCGAATCTGTGCAGAGCAGAAAAGAAACGGCAGATCAACTGGTCTAAAAGGGGGGTCTATTTAAAGGCTAGAGTATACAAATGAATTTTAAGATGGGACTTATATGCTTCTACTGAGGTAGTATCTCTAATTGTTACTGGGAGGGCATTCCAGAGTACTGGAGCCCAAATAGAAAACACTCTATAGCCCGCAGACTTTTTTTGGGCTCTGGGAATCACTAATAAGCCGGAGTTCTTTAAATGCAGATTTCTTGCCGGGACATATGGTACAATACAATCAGCAAGATGGGATGGACCTAGACCGTGTAGTATTTTATACCTAAGTAGTACAACCTTAAAGTCGCATCTTAAGTGCACAGGAAGCCAGTGCAGGTGAGCCAGTATAGATAGATATATATGTATATAAAGGTATATACAGTATAGGTGTAATATGATCAAACTTTCTTGTTCTTGTCAAAAGTCTAGCAGACGCATTTTGTACCAACTGTAATCTTTTAATGCTAGACATAGGGAGACCCGAAAATAATACGTTACACTACTCGAAACGAGACGTAATGAACGGATGAATAATGATCTCAGCGTCGCTAGTGGACAAAATGGAACGAATTTTAGCGATATTACGGAGATGAAAGAAGGCCGTTTTAGTAACAGTCTTAATGTGTGACTAAAAACGAGAGAGTTGGGTTGAAGACTATACCCAAATTCTTTACCGAGTCGCCTTGTATAATTTTTTGGTTGTCAAATATTAAGGTGGTTGTGGAGGTTGCCCTCCAGGGGGTTCTTCAGATCACCGACATGAGAGCCCGGATCAGGGTTACAATACAGTTTTATTTTAAGAGTTCAGCGGGTTGCTTTCCAGCAATTGTCTTTTGTGTCCGTGTCCGTCACGCTCTTGCTCTCACTCCAGCTCCAACATCTTCTCTCCTCCCTGATGTTGCTAATAAAGGGCAACAGGTGATTAGATAACAAGGTCCACCTGGGCCATCTACGCACCTGTCGCTGTCTTCGAGGCCGGTCCTGGCACACCCTGTTCCGCGGCAAGCCCACATGCCACGCCCCCTCCACATACCTTCACCGCCAGACGCAGACCGGGAAGTGTCCGGCCGCGCCTACTCACCCCCACCGGGTTGGCAGTGAGCCCCGCCTGCCTTAGGGACTCGAGCACCGCCCCCACCCGCTGCATGTGTTCTTCCCAGCCGCCACTCTGAAATGATGACGTCATCCAGATAGGCGGCCACGTATGCAGCGTGAGGGCGCAGCACCCGGTCCAAGAGGCGCTGGAACGTGGCGGGCGCACCGAACAAGCCGAACGGAAGTGTCACAAATTGGTATAAACCTTCCGGGGTGGAAAATGCCGTTTTTTCCTTGGACTCTGGCGACAAGGGAATCTGCCAGTAGCCCTTGGTCAAATCCAGTGTTGGAAAAAACGAGCAGTGCCCAGCCGATCCAGCAGCTCGTCGACTCGGGGCATTGGGTAGGCGTCAAAACGTGACACCTCATTTACCTTGCGGTAATCCACACAGAACCGCACAGACCCATCCTTCTTCCCTACCAGAACGATGGGGCTGCACCACGCAATGTGGGATTCTTCTATTCCCCTAACTCCAGCATGGATTTTAATTCCTCCCGAACCACTTTGCGTTTGTGTTCGGGGAGCCTGTTGGGCCGAGACTGCACCGTAACACCCGGGCTGGTCTCAATGTGATGTTAGATGAGGTTCGTGCGGCCTGGCCAAGGGGAGAACACCAGAAAAGCGCTGCTGCAGCTTGGCAACATCTTCTTTCTGCGCTAACGTGAGCTGATTATCACAGGGGAGGGGGGAGGGCAAGGCAGAGCGCGGAATCTATGACCCGAACTCCTCCTCCTCCTCGACCACCATCACCATGGAAACAGGCTCCGCCTCCTTCCATGCCTTCAGCAGGTTGATCTGGTAAATTTGAGTGTCTCCGCCCGGTCCGAGCGCCGGACCTTATAATCCACATCGCTCACTTGCTGTGTGACCACAAAGGGTCCTTGCCACTTGGCGAGTAATTTCGAGCTGGACGTCAGAAATAATACAAGCACTTTTTCTCCCGGTGAAAATGTCCTTAGCTGCGTCCCCGTTATACAAGCGCTGTTGACGTTCCTGGGCCCGGAGAAAATTCTCACGTGACAAGTGCCCCACCGTGTGGAGTTTTACTCACAGGTCCATCATGTATTGAATTGAATTTTTGCTAGGGCTTGGACCTTCTTCCCAGCATTCTTTAATGAGGTCCAGAACCCCGCGCGGCTTCCTGCCGTATAATAATTCAAAGGGGGAAAACCTCGTGGAGGCCTGGGGTACCTCCCGCATTGCAAACAGCAGGGGATCCAGCCACGCCCCCCTCCACAGTGGTATTGTTAAATAGGTGTCGGTGTTTAGCAGGACCGATAATCAGCATTTCCATTTTCTTAGCGTTGAGCCTCCAGCTGACTACAATCCAGCGTGTTGGTCAGCTTTAGGGGCATGTAGATGAAAACATGAACTGGAAATCTCATTAAAATATTCAAAATAGTGTTCAATAATGGTTAAAGCAAAATATGTTGTGGACCAAATATCCCTCCATATTCTAGACTGCTTGCCAGTGTTACCATATCTGAGTTGTTGTGCAGAAATATGGGAAATAATGACAAAAGTTGACTTACTCACTTAGCATGTTAGAAAGAAGAAATATGAGTTATAATAACACATAATGAGTGATACGTGCAGTGATTGCAAATTCATTATGTAGAAATATGATAATTACACTTATTGACTTAGCGCAGGGGTGTCAAACTCATTTTAGATCAGGGGCCGCATGAAGGATAATCTCCGGACTATTAAAATCATGGCATTAAAATAAAGACAACTTCAGATTGTTTTCTTTGTCTGACTTTGGCCAAAAATAGAACAAACACATTCTGAAAATATTACAATAAAAATATAGAAAAAAATACTGGCAGCGGTAAAGTTTAGACCCATGAAGGAAAGCAGAAAGTGAGTGAATATTTATAACTGAATACATTTACATATGCATAAAAATGTGTTTTCTTTTGTGTTATTTAAAAAAAAATGAATTAACGTTTATGACAACCTTTTCCAAAACACAATATAGAATGTGAGATATAACAGGATAATGCATACATTTATCATTTGTTTTCAAAATGCTTACAAAAAAGTGGGACCCCAAAAATGTACTGTGGGACTCCATTTTTATGACTTGATGGGGTCCCAGGGACCCCATTTTGAAAATTCCTAGCGCCAACACTAATGGAGTATTGGTGCGTGCAAAACTGCAGCACGTGGCTCGGGCCTGCGCACCAGTTGTAATACTAATCAAATATCATCCTGGGGGCCGTAGATAATTAATTAATTAATTCATTCATTCAAGGCCCTGCCTGCAGGCCTTGACTTTGACACCACTGACTTAGCATGTTAGAAGAAAGATGAGATGTAATAATACATAATGAGCGATACATGTAGTGATTACAAATACATTATGTAGAAATATGATAAATAATTAGACCTATTGACTTAGCGTGTTAGAAAGATAAGTTCTAATACTACATAATGAGTGAGAAGATGGCAGAGGGATTCCCTTCCTTAGAAACCCACAATGCCTCTACTTGGCCACATTTGGACAAATGTATGCGTCTGGATAAAACAACACATTCATGTGAGTTGTTTACCATGTAAGTCCAAATCCAAAATGCTCTCCACATGGAAGAGGTGGAATACACATTTAAGAACACACATGATTGTGGCAGACATGTTTGCCACAGTATAGCCCAGGGGTCGGCAACCTTTACCTCTCAAAGAGCCATTTTGACCCGTTTCACAAATTAAGGAAAACAATGGGAGCCACAAAACTCTTTTGAAATTTAAAATGAAATAACACTGCATACAAAGTTTTTTTTTGCTTTGTGCTATGTATAAACCAGTCGTCTCAGACACGCGGCCCGTACCTTAATATGAAAATGTAATGTTAGGGCGGCCCGCGAGTTTTATATGAATGGCGCTTGACAGCGTCATACTTGCCAACCCTCCCGATTTTTCCAGGAGATCGCCGTATTTCAGGGGAACTATTCTCTCGAATGTCTGCTGGTTTTCGCCCAAACAACAATATTAAGGGCATGCTGTAATGGCACTGCCTTTAGCGCCCTCTACAACCTGTACATACAGCATGCCAGCCCAGTTACATGTTATATGAGGCTTCTGCAGACACACATGAGTGACAGCAAGGCATACTTGGTCAACAGCCATACAGGTCACACTGAGGTTGGTCGTATAAACAACTTTAACACTCTTATTAATATGCGCCACACTGTGAACCCACATCAAACAAGAATGACAAACACATTTCCGGAGAACATCCGCACCGTAACACAACATAAACAGAACAGAACAAATACCCAGAATCCCATGCATCCCTAACTCTTCCGGGCTACATTATACACCCCTGCTACCACCAAACCCCCCCAACCCCCCCAACCCTGCAACACATTAACCCCCCCCCCCCCCCCCCCTCTCCGTGCGTCGGTTGAGGTGGGTGGGGTTTGGCGGTAGCGGGGGTGTATAATGTAGCCCGGAAGAGTTAGGGATTCTGGGTATTTGTTCTGTTGTGTTTATGTTGTGTTACAGTGCGGATGTTCTCCCGAAATGTGTTTATCATTCTTGTTTGGTGTGGGTTCACAGTGTGGCGCTTATTAGTAAGAGTGTTAAAGTTGTTTATACGGCCACCCTCAGTGTGACCTGTATGGCTGTTGACCAAGTATGCCTTGCAGTCACTTACGTGTGTGAGCAGAGACTGCATACAACATGTGACTGGGCCGACACGCAGATAGTATGATGGAAAAGCGGACGTGACGACAGTTTGTAGAGGACGCTAATAAAGACAGTGCCACCACGGCATGCCCTCAATATTGTTGTCCGGTTGAAAATCGGAGAATATTTGCCCCGGGAGATTTCCGACAGAGGCACTGGAATCCGGAAGTCTCCCGGAAAAATCAGGAGGGTCGACAAGTATGCAGCTGAGCCGCATCAGAGTGGTCAAAGAGCCGCATGCGGCTCCGGAGCAGTCTAAATGCTAACTTTCATTTTCATTGGTGTTTTACAACAAGACAGTAGCTGACATTTTGTTCATTATTTCTACTGTTTATATTTTGACATTGAATAGTTGATTCCCCCACCTGGCTGCACCTTATATTCAGTCTTTTTCATTAATTTCAAATCCCATGCCTGTAATATTAAACATGCCATGCAAGTAGTATCTGTGACCCCCCAGCCTGCAGGGCTCTAGTGGATGAGATGGAGTGGGCCGTCTCCCAAGTGGACCCCAAGAAGATGATTCAGACCGGCTCCTATAGAATCAAGCCAGATGGGACTCAGTCCATCAAGGAGGTCAGTGTGCACCTTCTCTTCCATGCAGGACTCCCTTGCTTTTACTTTCTTATCCCTTCCAAAACTTTAGGCCAGTGCTGCCCCAGGGCTATTCTCTTTTATTGGCCCTCAACATGTTCTGAAAATTACATTAATTCCTTATTAACAAGGAATATTAAATATAACAACTATTTGCTTTGTCACCTAAAGTACAAAAGCTAAGATAACAAAGACTACCTTTACACTGCAGGCCAAATCTGAGTTTTTCCAGTGCAAGTGAAATGTGATTTTTGTCAGACTCCAGTGTAAACGCGCATGTGGCCTCAATGACTACGTTTACACTGCAGGCCAAAGTGGCCCAGATTGGATTTTTTTTTAATCAGATTTTTTCCGTCTGACTGTTTGCACTGCAAGTAAAATGTGATCTTTATCAGACTCCAGTGTGAACGTGCACAGGCCCCAAGGTGGCCCCAATGTGCCCTCGACGTCGCTTGCATGCGCAGTGCGATAAAGTGAAAACAAAGGAAGTTGACCAGGAGGAAGTCGCTACTACTACAAAATAAACTACAAGTCGCCACACCTTAAAAATTAGTGTTTTTTTCACATGAAATTAATATAAAGTATGAATTAATGTATATAGTGTAATATGTTTGGGAGGGTTTTAATATTTTTATGACAAGTAGAGGAGACAAGGTCATCAGCGTGGATCTTTGTTAGCTTTATTTAATTTTTATCTAAGCAAATACACCACAGCGTCAATTCCCTTCAACAATCGCTATTTCTTCAGAATCTAAAAATATATTCATATATTACATGTAGACTATTATTTGACAAGTGATGCACCGAAAATTTGGTCATCTTAAATGGACTTTGCTTGTCGAAACCAGATGTTGTCACTTGAGGGCAAAAACAATCAGATTAGGTAAACGGGGCCAATGTGGCCAAAACATCACTTGCATGCGCAGTTCGATAAAGTGAAAAAAAAAAAAAAAAGGAAGTTGACCGGATTCTGTAAACGAAGAAGGAAGCCACTACTACTACAAAATACAATAGTTCGCCACACTTTAAAAATTAGTGTTTTTTTTGACAAGAAGATATCTATCTAATCTAATTAAAGTTGCATTTCCAATCTGATTTTAATCGGATTCTGACGACCTCCTGATGTGGCTTGAATCTGATGCCAAAAGATCAGGGGCCGTACTTATCAAGCTTCTTAGAGTGCCATTTTACACTTAAGTCCTGAGAATTTGCGAAATTTAGTCCTACTCTCAAACTTAAGAATAAAAGCTTTTTATCAACGTTCTTAAGTCTAAGAATCACTCCTACTCTCCACGATATTTAAGAGACCTTCAGAGGTGTCTTAAGTGGTTAGGAGTTGCCAGCAGGGGATGGCACTGAGGCGAAAGAGACGTGCGCGAACGTTCAGGGAACGGAACAATGTTTTGGTTTTTTTTGATGACGAGCAGCTGATCAAACGGTATCGTTTAGACAGAGCGGATATTATTTTTGTCACAGATTTAATACTTTTCGATTCCCTGTTGATTTCTGCATGTGTCTGCAGTGGGCTAGTATATATAGAGCCACCCACACCAGTTTCAAATTAGTTGCCTAATTAATGAATTGGAAAGAAAATGTTATGACAGTAGCGTATGTGTGTGGCCGTGAGGAGTAATTCTAAGAAGCTTGATAAGTACGGCCCCAGATTTGTTGCCAGTCTAAACGCTACAAAGTGCTTAAAATCTGGGGCCGTACTTATCAAGCTTCTTAGAATTACTCCTAAGAAGTCTGCTAAGAGTTGACTTAAGAGTAAATAAATTCTTCGCTGAAAGCTGCACTTAAAAGTTAGTTATCAAGCGTCTTACTCACACTTTCAGCGAAGTGTAGGACTGAATCTTAAGTGTCACACTCAGAGCTGAATTACGACATTACTATGTGCCGTAAACGGAATTTTAGGTGACGTAATTTCTGTGTCCATAGAAATGACCAATCACGGAAGGGAATCCGTTGTCTAAGAATAAAGAAATATCTTGGAAATATTTAAGTGGACAATGGGAGTGTATATTTTGACAATAAACTACAAAATAATACAAAACAAACTAGTCCCCGCCGGCACTCACGCTACCGCTCCCTCTCTTCTATCGCCCACACACTCACTGACGTCACTCACCTCACGGCCACACACATACGCTACTGTCATAACATTTTCTTTCCAATTCATTAATTAGGCAACTAATTTGAAACTGGTGTGGGTGGCTCTAAATATACTAGCCCACTGCAGACACATGCAGAAATCAACAAGGAATCGAAAAGTATTAAATCTGTGACAAAAATAATATCTGCTCTGTCTAAACGATACCGTTTGATCAGCTGCTCGTCATCAAAAAAACCCAACATTGTTCCGTTCCCTGAACGCTCGCGCACGTCTCTCTCGCCTCAGTGCCATCCCCTGCTGACAACTCCTAACCACTTAAGACACCTCTGAAGGTTTCTTAAATATCGTGGAGAGTAGGAGTGATTCTTAGACTTAAGAACGTTGATAAAAAGCTTTTATTCTTAAGTTTGAGAGTAGGACTAAATTTCGCAAATTCTCAGGACTTAAGTGTAAAATGGCACTCTAAGAAGCTTGATAAGTACGGCCCCTGATCTTTTGGCATCAGATTCAGACCACATCAAGAGGTCGTCAGAATCCGATTAAAATCTGATTGGCAATGCAAATTTAATTTAATTTTTTTTGTCAAAAAAACACTAATTTTTAAGGTGTGGCGAACTATTTTATTTTGTAGTAGTAGCAACTTCCTTGTTCATTTACAGAATCCGGTCAACTTCCTTTTTTTATCACTTTATCGAACTGCGCATGCAAGTGATGTTGTGGCCACATTGGCCCCGTTTACACTGCACATCTAATCTGATTGTTTTTGCCCTCAAGTGACACAGATCTGGGGCCGTACTTATCAAGCTTCTTAGAATTACTCCTAAGAAGTCTGCTAAGAGTTGACTTAAGAGTAAATAAATTCTTCGCTGAAAGCTGCACTTAAAAGTTAGTTATCAAGCGTCTTACTCACACTTTCAGCGAAGTGTAGGACTGAATCTTAAGTGTCACACTCAGAGCTGAATTACGACATTACTATGTGCCGTAAACGGAATTTTAGGTGACGTCATTTCTGTGTCCATAGAAATGACCAATCACGGAAGGGAATCCCTTGTCTAAGAATAAAGAAATATCTTAGAAATATTTAAGTGGACAATGGGAGTGTATATTTTGACAATAAACTACAAAATAATACAAAACAAACAAACAATATTGGCAATGAATCAAAAATAAATGTTTCCTTTTTGTTGCACCTTTCCTGCTTCCTGCTCCCAGACCGTAACAAAGAGGCATGGGAGACACTTCTCCAGGATGTATGCTCGGGGCAACACCCTTCACTTTACCCGGCAGTGGGTCTCCACAGCGGACGACTTTAGAGTGAATGATGAGTCCGGCGATTAGTTGCAAATCTTGCTTTATTGATTGCTTGCACACAGCCAATCCAACACAAAACAAACTAGTCCCCGCTCGCACTCACAATACCGCTCCCTCTCTTCTCTCGCCCACACACTCACTGACGTCACTCACCTCACATGCTGTAACCTAGCGTATGTGTGTGCCACACACATACGCTACTCTCATAACATTTTCTTTCCAATTCATTAATTAGGCAACTAATTTGAAACTGGTGTGGGTGGCTCTATATATACTAGCCCACTGCAGCCACATGCAGAAATCAACAAGGAATGGAAAATTATTAAATCTGTGACAAAAATAATACCTGCTCTGTCTAAACGATACCGTTTGATCAGCTGCTCGTCATCAAACAAAGATGAACGTTCGCGCACGTCTCTCGCCTCAGTGCCATCCCCTGCTGGCAACTCCTAACCACTTAAGACACCTCTGAAGGTCTCTTAAATATCGTGGAGAGTAGGAGTGATTCTTAGACTTAAGAACGTTGATAAAAAGCTTTTATTCTTAAGTTTGAGAGTAGGACTAAATTTCGCAAATTTTCAGGACTTAAGTGTAAAATGGCACTCTAAGAAGCTTGATAAGTACGGCCCCTGATCTGTGTCACTTGAGGGCAAAAACAATCAGATTCGGTGTGCAGTGTAAACGGGGCCAATGTTTCTTCCAAATAGTTTAGCATATACTTAAGTGCATTTATTTGGTTTCAGCATCTTTAATGTACAAAAAGTATCAACGTTTTTACATTTTTTTAGTTTTAACTCAAATCATACAAAATCCAAATGAGTTTTGAAATAATTCCAATCCGATTAATCCATTTTAAATACCTACAAATATTAACATATAATACATTTTACAGGTAATGGTTATAGTTTTCTACATAAAATAATGTGAAATGGAAAAATTAACATTTAACATCAATTGTACTTTTTATTGAAGACTTGTTGGCAAAGGCGGGGAGGAAAGAAGTCCACTTTGCTACGTTCAGTGTGTTCTCGTTTTCGTTAAATTACTCCTATTCACAACTAGGGCTACAACAATTATCAATAATAAATGAATAAAATGCTTTGATTCTGTTCTAATCATTAAATGAGTCATTCAACCAATACAAAATGTAAATTGATCCAATCTGGATCGTATGGAGTGCCCAGAACTTTGAAGGGGAATTGCACTTTTTGAATATTTTTTTTTAGCTATAATTTACAATCCTTATGCGAGACAAGAACACATGTTTTTTCTTTTTTTATGCTTTCTAACTTGTAAATAAAAGTCAGCTGACAATGGAGTCAATGATAGCTTCTCTATTCCGCCTATAAATCCCTCTAAAAAAACATCCAAAAAGGGCCACAACAATACCAAGTATTAGCAATATTGTTATTATAAACCCTAATGCTGAGGAACTACTTTTAGTGGTGCATTGATCACAGAGAGCTAACTAGCTTATGTTGCTGTATTGACATCATCAACTGGTGAAAATTACTTTTAGATGATATAATAATGTAATCCATAATATAGTAGAAGGTTGTGGTCAGGAACCGACAAGTTGGTCAACTTTGACATCTAACTCGAACCCGGAGATTGCAAGACACAAAAAGACGTTGGTCTTGCACTTGCCTTTTTTTAACCTCTTTGCGAGGACTATGAAGAAAAATCTGTCTGCAAGCGAGCGCTCTGATGCGTATCTGAAAGTAATGTCCCTGCGTATGCTTAAAATGAGCATAATATGTCAATAATACATGTTATTATGGATGTTACTACATTACATATATACTTACAGTATGATGAAAATATGTAAATATGACATGTTATTATAAATGTTACTACATTACATATATACTTACATCATGTATATATTACATGTTATTATGAATGTTACTACGTTACATATATACTTACATCATGTATATATAACATATTATTATGGATGTTACTTCATTACATGTATACTTACAGTATGATGAGAATGTGTAAATATTACATGTTATTGTGAATGTTACTACATTACATATTTACTTACATCATGATGAAAATATGTAAATATTACATGTTAGGAATGTTACTACATTACATGTATACTTACAGTATGATGAAATTGTAAATATTACATGTTATTATGAATGTTACTACATTACATATATACTCACATCATGTATACAGTATATAACATGTTATTATGAATGTTACTACATTACATACAGTATGATGAGAATGTGTAAATATTACATGTTGTTATGAATGTTACTACATTACATATTTACTTACATCATGATGAAAATATGTAAATATTACATGTTAGGAATGTTACTACATTACATATATACTTACAGTATGATGACAATATGTAAATATTACATGTTATTATGAATGTTACCACATTACATATATACTTACATCATGTATATATAACATGTTATTATGAATGTTACTACATTACATATATACTTACAGTAGGATGAAAATATGTAAATATTACATGTAATGACAGTTACTACATTACATATATACTTACAGTATGATGAGAATGTGTAAATATTACATGTTATTATGAATGTTACTACATTACATATATACTTACAGTATGATGAGTGTGTAAATATTACATATTATGAATGTTACTACATTACATATTTACTCACATGATGAAAATATGTAAATATTACATGTTATTATGAATACATTACATATATACTTACAGTGTGTATACAAAACATTAATGTGTTTGGATGTTTTTAGAGCGCTTTTATAGGCGAAATAGACTCCATTGTTAGCTGACTTTTGCTAACGTTTATTTACGTGTTAGAATGCATAAAAAAAGAGAGGCATGTGTTCTTGTCTTACATAAGGATTGTGAACGATAGGCAACATTTAAAAAATAATGGCAGTTCCTCTCTAAAGATGCGGACATTTTCTGCACTGCCGTTGCAATCGAGCACTCATGAGAGCGGTGGTGTCTGGGTGCTGTGATGTGTGGCGGTAAACACCAGAGAGTTTAGTTACTTTATTAATGCACCAATGTTGATGATGTGCATTTATCAAATTAATTTATTACTAAAATAATCCATAGCTGCAGCCCTACTCACAGCTGTTTTTGGTTCCATGATGGCTTGTTGTGCATTCTTACTCCGTAACAAAAAATGACAGACCGAGTCACCAACGCATGGGATTCTTTGTTTGGGCACTTGATTGCTCTGATAGACCGGTAAACACTCTCGTTTGTTAGGCGCAATGTTTGGCCGTACGTACGTTAAGTTACCGAGACATGGTACTAAAAGGAGAAGGAATTTGGCGAATATTTTCATCAAAGCCCAAATCATAGGAAAAGTGGTACAAAAACTGAGGTACTTTTATGATATATTCATAGTGTAGAGCAGGAGTTACCAATGAGGGCGTGCGGGGGCCAGACTGATATTTTAAATTTTTAAAACCAATATGATATTCAGATGACTTGTCCAGGGTGCACCCCGCCTTCCGCCCGATTGTAGCTGAGATAGTTGCGCCCCCCGCGACCCCGAAGGGAATAAGCGGTAGAAAACGGATGGATGGATGATATTCAGATTTTTTTTTAACATTTAAGGCTCCCTTCAAATTTGGTCCTGGGTACCCAAAAGCATAAAAATTTAAAAAATAAGTCATACATTGGTATTAAATTATTTTTTGTATTCAACGCTAAATCTCTAGGTCAACTTCAGATTTTCTGTCAATATAAAGTTTTTTTGTTTTGTTTTTAATGTTTATTGGCTTTTTTGTGAAAACCCTGTTTTAATGGTAAAAACACAAATATTCACTATTTTCCCTGAAAGGATTTTCAAAGTGGAATATTTGATGTAAAGCAGGTTAATTATTCATGACATTATTTTTAATTCATTATTAATTTTTGAGCGATGACTGTTTAAAAAAAATCCTAACGTTTTTGGGATCCAAAAGGCCCCCACTCATAAAAAATAAAATAAGTCATAATTTTTAATTTTTTTAACTTCAGATCCGTACATCCATCATAAGTTTGTATTGTCATTTTAATGTTTTTATTTAAATTGTTTTGTTTTATGCCCTTTTTGTCAAAAAATCCCCACAATATACACAATATTTTTTCCCAAAAAACATTTCAAATTTTAAGTGAAGTAATTGAAGCCTTGAATAGGTCAATCATTTGTAACATTGATTTTGATTCATTATTGTCTGTTGTGCAATGACAGCCTGCATGGCAGCTTTGAGTTATTAGTCAAAATTGCAACTTTTTCTCTTGACATTTGACCTTTTTGCTCTTGTATTCCACTTTTTAATGTTTTTTAAAACGCTTTTTTTATGATATTTGTATAATGTGGTTAAAAATGAGGTGCGGGTCGCAAATGGCCCCCGGGCCGCACTTTGGATAGCTATGGTGTGGAGCATGACAGATGTACTGGATGTAATGCCAGTGATGTTCCACACCACCAGGTTCCTCTGGCACGCTCCGAGGGAAACCTCCTAGAGCTGATGGAGAGCGTGTGCGACAGGATGCAGGACTACGGCGAGCGCATGGACGCCGTCACCAACAGGAAGTCCTACATGAGGATCAGATCTCGCAATGGCGAGGCCATGGACCTCTCTGAGGCCACGTTGGACACCAGAATCACTGGCAGTTTAAAATTTGCTGTGAGTACAGAAAGATGACTATTTGTAACATTCATTTGCTTATTTAGTTATTTTTTCTGCAGTTTATTTATTTTTAATGTTCATTTTATGGTTAGGATATTATTTAGTTTTTATAGTTTACATTTTATATCTCTATGTATTTGAATGTTTTATATTTATTAATGTATTTCATTTTATTTAACATTTTTAATAATTTATTTTGTGACTGAGTAAAGAAAGGAAATGTTTTATTGTCTCATCTATTTTACTGATTGAGTTATCAAAACATCTGATGATCATTACTTGTTTGCCATAATGCATTTTTACAAGCATTATGGCATGTTTATTTATTTTTTAATATATTTGTTCTATACACAGTATGTCGTTACTTTTCATGTACATCATTTTTACTTCAGTGGTTTTTGAAAGCGTTGATCTTGTCCTGTTGTCAGTGCGAGACAATTGTTGAGCAGAATGAAGACGAACTCATCGAATTCTTCTCTCACGAGACAGAAAATGTCAAAGACAAACTCTGCAGCAAGAGGACAGGTGTGTGTGTGTGTGTGTGTGTGTGTGTGTGTGTGTGTGTGTGTGTGTGTGTGTGTGTGTGTGTGTGTGTGTGTGTGTGTGTGTGTGTGTGTGTGTGTGTGTGTGTGTGTGTGTGTGTGTGTGTGTGTGTGTGTGTGTGTGTGTGTGTGTGTGTGTGTGTGTGTGTGTGTGTGTGTGTGTGTGTGTGTGTGTAGTCTTTTACATATCAAGTGTGTTACAAATGAAACATTTACACACATTTCACAATCTGACCAAAAATAATGTAGAGAGTTGTTTACTGCAAACAGCGCTTAGCTTCTTTTTACACTTGTATGCCATTTAAGAATACTAAATGTTACTAAAACATCGCTTGTGCACTTTGACATCCTACTATTATTTACACCTTGATTGTCTCTTGCTACTTCCTATTATTATTTACACCTTTATTGTCTCTTGCTACTTCCTGTTATTATTTACACCTTGATTGTCTCTTGCTACTTCCTGTTATTATTTGCACTTTGATTGTCTCTTGCTACTTCCTGTTATTATTTACACCTTGATTGTCTCTTGCTACGTCCTGTTATTATTTACACCTTGATTGTCTCTTGCTACATCCTGTTATTATTTACACCTTGATTGTCTCTTGCTACTTCCTATTGTTTACACCTTGATCGTCTCTTGCTACATCCTATTGTTTACACCTTGATTGTCTCTTTCTATATCCTGTTATTTACACCTTGATTGTCTTTTGCTACATCCTGTTATTTACACCTTGATTGTCTCTTGATACATCCTGTTATTTACACCTTGATTGTTTTTGCTACATCCTGTAATTTACACCTTAATTGTCTTTTGCTACATCCTGTTATTTACACCTTGATTGTCTTTTGCTACATCCTGTTATTTACACCTTGATTGTCTCTTGCTACATCCTGTTATTTACACCTTGATTGTCTTTTGCTACATCCTGTTATTTACACCTTGATTGTGTCTTGCTACTTCCTGTTATTTACACCTTGATTGTCTTTTGCTACATCCTTATATTTACACCTTGATTGTCTCTTGCTACATCCTGTTATTTACACCTCTATTGTCTCTTGCTACATCCTGTTATTTACACCTTGATTGTCTTTTGCTACATCCTGTTATTTACACCTTGATTGTCTCTTGCTACATCCTGTTATTTACACCATGATTGTCTCTTGCTACTTCCTGTTATTATTTACACCTTGATTGTCTCTTGCTACATCCTGTTATTTACACCATGATTGTCTCTTGCTACTTCCTGTTATTATTTACACATTGATTGTCTCTTGCTACTTCCTGTTATTATTTACACCTTGATTGTCTTTTGCTACATCCTGTTATTTACACCTTGATTGTCTTTTGCTACATCCTGTTATTTACACCTTGATTGTCTCTTGCTACATCCTGTTGTTATTTACACCTTGATTGTGTCTTGCTACTTCCTGTTAATATTTACATCTTAATTGTCTCTTGCTACTTCCTGTTATTTACAGCTTGATTGTCTCTTGCTACTTCCTGTTAATATTTACACTTTGATTGTCTCTTGCTACTTCCTGTTATTTACAGCCTAGATTTTCTCTTGCAACTTCCTGTTATTATTTACACCTTGATTGTCTCTTGCTACTACCTGTTGTTATTTACACCTTGATTGTCTCTTGCTACATCCTGTTATTTACACCTTGATTGTCTCTTGCTACTTCCTGTTGTTATTTACACCTTGATTGTCTCTTGCTACTTCCTGTTGTTATTTACACCTTGATTGTCTCTTGCTACTTCCTGTTGTTATTTACACCTTGATTGTCTCTTGCTACATCCTGTTATTTACACCTTGATTGTGTCTTGCTACTTCCTGTTATTATTTACATCTTGATTGTCTCTTGCTACTTCCTGTTATTATTTACACCTTGATTGTCTCTTGCTACTTCCTGTTATTATTTACACCTTGATTGTCTCTTGCTACTTCCTGTTATTATTAACACCTTGATTGTCTCTTGCTACTTCCTGTTATTTTGTACACCTTGATTGTCTCTTGGTACTTCCTGTTACTATTTACATCTTGATTTTCTTTAGCTACTTCCTGTTATTATTTACACCTTGATTGTCTCTTGCAACATCCTATTGTTTACACCTTAATCGTCTCTTGCTATATCCTGTTATTTACACCTTGATTGTCTTTTGCTACATCCTGTTATTTACACCTTAATTGTCTCTTGCTACATCCTGTTATTTACACCTTGATTGTCTTTTGCTACATCCTGTTATTTAGACCTTGATTGTCTCTTGCTACATCCTGTTATTTACACCTTGATTGTCTTTTGCTACATCCTGTTATTTACACCTTGATTGTCTCTTTCTACATCCTGTTATTTACACCCTGATTGTCTCTTGCTACATCCTGTTATTTACACCTTGATTGTCTTTTGCTACATCTTGTTATTTACACCTTGATTGTCTCTTGCTACATCCTGTTGTTATTTACACCTTGATTGTCTCTTGCTACTTCCTGTTATTATTTACACCTTAATTGTCTCTTGCTACTTCCTGTTATTATTTACACCTTGATTGTCTCTTGCTACATCCTATTGTTTACACCTTGACCGTCTCTTGCTACATCCTGTTATCTACACCTTGATTGTCTCTTGCTACATCCTGTTATTTACACCTTGATTGTCTCTTGCTACATCCTGTTATTTACACCTTGATTGTCCCTTGCTACTTCCTGTTATTATTTACACCTTGATTGTCTCTTGCTACATCCTATTGTTTACACCTTGATCGTTTCTTGCTACATCCTGTTATTTACACCTTGATTGATTGTCTCTTGCTACATCCTGTTATTTACACCTTGATTGTCTTTTGCTACTTCCTGTTATTTACACCTTGATTGTGTTTTGCTACATCCTGTTATTTACACCTTGATTGTCTTTTGCTACATCCTGTTATTTACACCTTGATTGTCTTTTGCTACATCCTGTTATTTACACCTTGATTGTCTTTTGCTACATCTTGTTATTTACACCTTGATTGTCTTTTGCTACATCTTGTTATTTA
Organism: Entelurus aequoreus; assembly: GCF_033978785.1. Taxonomy (NCBI): domain Eukaryota; kingdom Metazoa; phylum Chordata; class Actinopteri; order Syngnathiformes; family Syngnathidae; genus Entelurus; species Entelurus aequoreus. The sequence goes on along the minus strand of NC_084731.1, from coordinate 101,720,793 downwards.
CACCTTGATTGTCTCTTGCTACATCCTGTTATTTACACCATGATTGTCTCTTGCTACTTCCTGTTATTATTTACACCTTGATTGTCTCATGCTACTTCCTGTTATTATTTACACCTTGATTGTCTCTTGCTACATCCTGTTATTTACACCTTGATTGTCTTTTGCTACATCCTGTTATTTACACCTTGATTGTCTTTTGCTACATACTGTTATTTACAACTTGATTGTCTCTTGCTACATCCTGTTGTTATTTTCACCTTGATTGTCTCTTGCTACTTCCTGTTATTATTTACACCTTAATTGTCTCTTGCTACTTCCTGTTATTATTTACACCTTGATTGTCTCTTGCTACTTCCTGTTATTATTTACACTTTGATTGTCTCTTGCTACTTCCTGTTATTTACAGCCTAGATTGTCTCTTGCTACTTCCTGTTATTATTTACACCTTGATTGTCTCTGGCTACTTCCTGTTGTTATTTACACCTTGATTGTCTCTTGCTACATCCTGTTATTTACACCTTGATTGTCTCTTGCTACATCCTGTTGTTATTTACACCTTGATTGTCTCTTGCTACATCCTGTTGTTATTTACACCTTGATTGTGTCTTGCTACTTCCTGTTATTATTTACATCTTGATTGTCTCTTGCTACTTCCTGTTATTATTTACACATTGATTGTCTCTTGCTACTTCCTGTTATTATTTACACCTTGATTGTCTCTTGCTACTTCCTGTTATTATTTACACATTGATTGTCTCTTGCTACTTCCTGTTATTATTTACACCTTGATTGTCTCTTGCTACTTCCTGTTATTATTTACACCTTGATTGTCTCTTGCTACTTCCTGTTATTATTTACACCTTGATTGTCTTTAGCTACTTCCTGTTATTATTTACACCTTGATTGTCTCTTGCTACATCCTATTGTTTACACCTTAATCGTCTCTTGCTATATCCTGTTATTTACACCTTGATTGTCTTTTGCTACATCCTGTTATTTACACCTTGATTGTCTCTTGCTACACCCTGTTATTTACACCTTGATTGTCTTTTGCTACATCCTTTTATTTACACCTTGATTGTCTCTTGCTACATCCTGTTATTTGCACCTTGATTGTCTCTTGCTACATCCTGTTATTTACACCTTGATTGTCTCTTGCTACTTCCTGTTATTATTTACATCTTGATTGTCTCTTGCTACATCCTATTGTTTACACCTTGATCGTCTCTTGCTACATCCTGTTATCTACACCTTGATTGTCTCTTGCTACATCCCGTTATTTACACCTTGATTGTCTCTTGCTACATCCTGTTATTTACACCTTGATTGTCTCTTGCTACATCCTGTTATTTACACCTTGATTGTCCCTTGCTACTTCTTGTTATTATTTACACCTTGATTGCCTCTTGCTACATCCTATTGTTTACACCTTGATCGTTTCTTGCTACATTCTGTTATTTACACCTTGATTGTCTCTTGCTACATCCTGTTATTTACACCTTGATTGTCTTTTGCTACATCCTGTTATTTACACCTTGATTGTCTCTTGCTACATCCTGTTATTTACACCTTGATTGTCTCTTGCTACATTGTTATTTACACCTTGATTGTCTTTTGCTACATCCTGTTGTTATTTACACCTTGATTGTCTCTTGCTACATCCTGTTGTTATTTACACCTTGATTGTCTCTTGCTACTTCCTGTTGTTATTTACACCTTGATTGTCTCTTGCTATTTCCTGTTGTTATTTACACCTTGATTGTCTCTTGCTACATCCTGTTATTTACACCTTGATTGTGTCTTGCTACATCCTGTTGTTATTTACACCTTGATTGTGTCTTGCTACTTCCTGTTATTATTTACACTTTGATTGTCTCCTGCTACTTCCTGTTATTATTTACACTTTGATTGTCTCTTGCTACTTCCTGTTATTATTTACACCTTGATTGTCTCTTGCTACTTCCTGTTATTATTTACACCTCGATTGTCTCTTGCTACTTCCTGTTATTATTTACACCTTGATTGTCTCTTGCTACTTCCTGTTATTTTTTTACACCTTGATTGTCTCTTGGTACTTCCTGTTATTATTTACACCTTGATTGTCTTTAGCTACTTCCTGTTATTATTTACACCTTGATTGTCTCTTGCTACATCCTATTGTTTACACCTTAATCGTCTCTTGCTATATCCTGTTATTTACACCTTGATTGTCTCTTGCTACATCCTGTTATTTACACCTTGATTGTCTTTTGCTACATCCTGTTATTTACACCTTGATTGTCTCTTGCTACTTCCTGTTATTATTTACACCTTGATTGTCTCTTGCTACTTCCTGTTATTATTTACACCTTGATTGTCTCTTGCTACATCCTGTTGTTATTTACACCTTGATTGTCTCTTGCTACTTCCTGTTATTTACAGCCTAGATTGTCTCTTGCTACTTCTTGTTATTATTCACAACTTGATTGTCTCTTGCTACTTCCTGTTATTATTTACACTTTGATTGTCTCTTGCTACTTCCTGTTATTTACAGCCTAGATTGTCTCTTGCTACTTCCTGTTATTATTTACACCTTGATTGTCTCTTGCTACTTCCTGTTGTTTTTTACACCTTGATTGTCTCTTGCTACATCCTGTTATTTACATCTTGATTGTCTCTTGCTACATCCTGTTATTTACACCTTGATTGTGTCTTGCTACTTCCTGTTATTATTTACACCTTGATTGTCTCTTGCTACTTCCTGTTATTATTTACACCTTGATTGTCTCTTCCTACTTCCTGTTATTATTTACACCTTGATTGTCTTTAGCTACTTCCTGTTATTATTTACACCTTGATTGTCTCTTGCTACATCCTATTGTTTACACCTTAATCGTCTCTTGCTATATCCTGTTATTTACACCTTCATTGTCTTTTGCTACATCCTGTTATTTACACCTTGATTGTCTTTTGCTACATCCTGTTATTTACACCTTGATTGTCTCTTGCTACATCCTGTTATTCACACCTTGATTGTCTTTTGCTACATCCTGTTATTTACAACTTGATTGTCTCTTGCTACATCCTGTTATTTACACCTTGATTGTCTCTTGGTACTTCCTGTTATTATTTACACCTTGATTGTCTTTAGCTACTTCCTGTTATTATTTACACCTTGATTGTCTCTTGCTACATCCTATTGTTTACACCTTAATCGTCTCTTGCTATATCCTGTTATTTACACCTTGATTGTCTCTTGCTACATCCTGTTATTTACACCTTGATTGTCTTTTGCTACATCCTGTTATTTACACCTTGATTGTCTCTTGCTACTTCCTGTTATTATTTACACCTTGATTGTCTCTTGCTACTTCCTGTTATTATTTACACCTTGATTGTCTCTTGCTACATCCTGTTGTTATTTACACCTTGATTGTCTCTTGCTACTTCCTGTTATTTACAGCCTAGATTGTCTCTTGCTACTTCTTGTTATTATTCACAACTTGATTGTCTCTTGCTACTTCCTGTTATTATTTACACTTTGATTGTCTCTTGCTACTTCCTGTTATTTACAGCCTAGATTGTCTCTTGCTACTTCCTGTTATTATTTACACCTTGATTGTCTCTTGCTACTTCCTGTTGTTTTTTACACCTTGATTGTCTCTTGCTACATCCTGTTATTTACATCTTGATTGTCTCTTGCTACATCCTGTTATTTACACCTTGATTGTGTCTTGCTACTTCCTGTTATTATTTACACCTTGATTGTCTCTTGCTACTTCCTGTTATTATTTACACCTTGATTGTCTCTTGCTACTTCCTGTTATTATTTACACCTTGATTGTCTTTAGCTACTTCCTGTTATTATTTACACCTTGATTGTCTCTTGCTACATCCTATTGTTTACACCTTAATCGTCTCTTGCTATATCCTGTTATTTACACCTTCATTGTCTTTTGCTACATCCTGTTATTTACACCTTGATTGTCTTTTGCTACATCCTGTTATTTACACCTTGATTGTCTCTTGCTACATCCTGTTATTCACACCTTGATTGTCTTTTGCTACATCCTGTTATTTACAACTTGATTGTCTCTTGCTACATCCTGTTATTTACACCTTGATGGTCTCTTGCTACATCCTGTTATTTACACCTTGATTGTCTTTTGCTACATCTTGTTATTTACACCTTGATTGTCTCTTGCTGCATCCTGTTGTTATTTACACCTTGATTGTCTCTTGCTACTTCCTGTTATTATTCACACCTTGACTGTCTCTTGCTACATCCTATTGTTTACACCTTGATCGTCTCTTGCTACATACTGTTATCTACACCTTGATTGTCTCTTGCTACATCCTGTTATCTACACCTTGATTGTCTCTTGCTACATCCTGTTATTTACACCTTGATTGTCTCTTGCTACATCCTGTTATTTACACCTTGATTGTCCCTTGCTACTTCCTGTTATTATTTACACCTTGATTGTCTCTTGCTACATCCTGTTATTTACACCTTGATCGTTTCTTGCTACATCCTGTTATTTACACCTTGATTGTCTCTTGCTACATCCTGTTATTTACACCTTGATTGTCTTTTGCTACATCCTGTTATTTACACCTTGATTGTCTCTTGCTACATCCTGTCATTTACACCTTGATTGTCTCTTGCTATATCCTATTGTTTACACCTTGATTGTCTCTTGCTACATCCTATTGTTTACACTTGGATTGTCTCTTGCTACATCCTGTTATTTAAACCTTGATTGTCTCTTGCTACATCCTGTTTTTTACACCCTGATTGTCTCTTGCTACATCTTATTGTTTACACCTTGATCGTCTCTTGCTACATCCTATTGTTTACACCTTGTCTCTTGCTACATCCTGTTATTTACACCTTGATTGTCTTTTGCTACATCCTGTTATTTACACCATAATTGTCTCTTGCTACATCCTGTTATTCACACCTTGATTGTCTCTTGCTACATCCTGTTATTTACACCTTGATTGTCTTTTGCTACATCCTGTTATTTACACCTTGATTGTCTTTTGCTACATCCTGTTATTTACACCTTGATTGTCTTTTGCTACATCTTGTTATTTACACCTTGATTGTCTCTTGCTACATCCTGTTATTTACACCTTGATTGTGTCTTGCTACTTCCTGTTATTTACACCTTGATTGTCTCTTGCTACTTCCTGTTATTATTTACACCTTGATTGTCTCTTGCTACATCCTATTGTTTACACCTTGATCGTCTCTTGCTACATCCTATTGTTTACACCTTGATTGTCTCTTGCTATATCCTGTTATTTACACCTTCATTGTCTTTTGCTACATCCTGTTATTTACACCTTCATTGTCTCTTGCTACATCCTGTTATTTACACATTGATTTTCTCTTGCTACATCCTGTTATTTACACCTTGATTGTCTTTCGCTACATCCTGTTATTTATACCCTGATTGTCTCTTGCTACATCCTGTTATTTACACCTTGATTGTCTCTTGCTACATCCTGTTATTTACACCTTGATTGTCTCTTGCTACATCTTGTTATTTACACCTTGTCTCTTGCTACATCCTGTTATTTACACCTTGTCTCTTGCTACATCCTGTTATTTACACCTTGATTGTCTTTTGCTACATCCTGTTATTTACACCTTGTCTCTTGCTACATCCTGTTATTTACACCTTGATTGTCTTTTGCTACATCCTGTTATTTACACCTTGATTGTCTCTTGCTACATCCTGTTGTTATTTACACCTTGATTTTCTCTTGCTACATCCTGTTATTTACACCTTGATTGTGTCTTGCTACATCCTATTATCATTTACACCTTGATTGTCTCTTGCTACATCCTGTTATTTACACTTTGATTGTCTTTTGCTACATCCTGTTGTTATTTACACCTTGATTGTCTCTTGCTACATCCTGTTATTTACACCTTCATTGTCTCTTGCTACATCCTATTATCATTTACACCTTGATTGTGTCTTGCTACAACCTGTTATTTACACCTTGATTGTCTCTTGCTACATCCTGTTATTTACAACTTGTCTCTTGCTACATCCTGTTATTTACACTTTGATTGTCTCTTGCTACATCCTGTTGTTATTTACACCTTGATTGTCTCTTGCTACATCCTGTTATTCACACCTTGTGTCTTGCTACATCCTGTTGTTATTTACACCTTGATTGTCTACTTGCTACATCCTGTTATTTACACCTTGAATGTCTCTTGCTACATCCCATTGTTGTTATTTACACTGTGATGGTCTCTTGCTACATCCTATTGTTGTTTGTGAGACCAGTGGCAACATGGCTGTCCATTTTGTGTCCCTCAGACCTCTGCGACCATGCTCTGAAAATCCCCCATGATGAACTTTGACATCCTTTCGCCATGGCGACCCTCAGCGGACAACAGCGGGGCACGCCATGGCAGTGGGGTGGAAGATAACGTCAGTTAAGAAAATCATTTAAAAATCCTCAGTTTCTCCTCCTGTTTGTCCCTCTTTGGCATCTTCACCACGCAGTAAGTGTCCCACTTGACAGACCAAACTGAAACTGTGAAACTCATATCAGTCTTGGTCCAAGGCTTACCTGATCTTTTTGACTGGTGCAGAGTCATTTAGACGACCTATTATTTTGTAATAAATTATCTTCTCAGCTGCTGGATATCTTCAATCAATGACATAGCTGTACGCAGAAGGTAAATCGCACATCTTTCAGATCAGATCTAAAACCCCAACTTGTAGGCGTGATGATCAATAACTTAGTACTTGTTGTGTCGGAAGACATCTTTTGAATGCATATTCCACAACTTTACACACTTGCCAAATATTTTGGTATCATCTGTTTTCTGTGTTTGAATTCTGTGAACAAGCCTGTTTTTATATAAACTTTGTCAGTTTTCTGCATCTGCTTTGTCTTCTTTTGAGGGAAATAGTAACCTTCCGGGAGTTATTACTGAGGAAAGTTACTAATTTCTAATAATGCAACCCTTAAACAGTTTATTATTGCGATACATGCTAGAAGATTATTTCAGGTAAAATTTGTCCTTTTAGATTCAAACCAATGTATCAATGTTAGATTACAAGGTTGACTCAGTACAGTATATGATTTTATATATTTTATTTCCATTTTGCTTTCATGCAGTGGATAGCATCACACTGCAACCGCTGATTTCAAACATGTTTTCATTTTGTGTTGACAACAATACTTTGGATCTAACATGATTTGTACGGTATACTCTCTTTCATCCACTTGTGTATTGGAATGCATGAGAAAGATGGTGGATTATTTGTGTGTATGAACACGTATCACTAGTTATATCTGTGAATGTAGAATTTCAGATGCAGATTGTATTTTATTGCAAAAGAGCAGACCAGGGGTGTTCAAAGTGTGGACCTGGAACAATTCCTGGCCCACAATATGTTCGAAGAACAAATAAATACATTATGGAATAAATGATTATATATTACACTAATTAGCTTTGTCACCTTTAACATGAAGCTGAGATGTTTCTGTGTGAGACCCTCGGAGGAACAAGTTTGGACACTCCGTTTAATATCCATTTTCCTTCATACTGGAATTACATAATTTCCTCATCTTGGGTTGTCTTCTCCTCGTCCACAGTTTGGTACTCGCCACCTTTTCCCTTCTCCTCACCTTCAAAGATGGCTTTTAACTTCATCCAGACAGCCCCTCCAACATTCCTCTGTCTGCTCCACCTCTTCCTCATCTGCTACAATAACAGTGTCCCCAGAATCATGACTGCCAGTGCTACAGGAGGAAAATGTGTCCTCCTCACGCCATGGGTGCCGCAGCATTTGTCCAACCCCAGTGCCCTCTGACACTTCCAGTCCCTCAAAGATGTCCAGCTCTCCTTCTGCACTCTCTGGGTCCCAAAACTCGGCCACCTCCTCCTCTTCATTCTCCGAGTCAGGAGCTGTGTGTTTCCTGATTCGGTTCACTGCATCCCACAAGGAGTTGGGATAGTGAAGCTCCTCTCCCTGGGGTTGGTCAGCAGACGCACAGTCCGAAGACTGAGAGGGTGACAACAAGGGAAAACTTTCAGAAGAAGGGAGGAAGTCTGGAAGAAGAAGAGGAGCGAAGATAATCTCTGGAGGGTTTTCAGTTGATCCAGTTTCTGCAGGGGGGGAAAGTCCTTCTCTTGAGCCCAGTAGTGGAGGTCGAGCTCCGGATTGAGCCTCGCTGTTTGAGGCTGAAGGTGATGGAGGAGACTGAAGTTTGAACAAGGCTTCGGTGTCTTGTTTGTCACTGGGATACTCTACCGTCTGTTCATCAAGATCTGTCATGTCTTTGTTGTTCTCAGGCAATTCTTTGTTAGTCTCTTTTACATTCAGGTTTTCCTCTGCTTTGACCTCAAAAGATTTGATTACTCTTTCACTAAGACTATTTTCTGGGGATATCCTCTCTAAATCTTCATCTTCTGCCTTGTTCTTGTCGTCTTCTGCTTGAGCACAAAGATGTTCCTGCTGCTGGATGTTGAGGTCTGTTGGTGCCTCCATGGATATTTCAGGCATCTGGCCGATAAAGTCCATAGAAAATTCACTTACCACCTGTACACGGTCAGCTTCAAATGGCTGCTCACCTGTTCCATCAGTGGGAGATTCCTGAAGGGCTTCTTCATGATGTGATGTTTGTCTCTCTTCAACTTCCTCAGAAGCATCCCTATTGGACTTTGACGCTACTACAGATGGGTCTGCAAGGGGAATCCGAGATGGTTGCAATGAACCGGTTTCATGTTGAAGTATGTCATCTACAACTAGGTCCAGAGTTCCACACTCAGCATCTTGACCCTCCTCAGTCTCTGACTCTGAGATACTTGGAAGTGAATCAAGAGAGTAGATTAAATTAGGATTTGACTCTCCGTCATCTGGAGACAGTGGTGGTAAGGAAGGATTTATTGGGACAGGAAGTGGAGTGACAATCTGACATGAACCATTTTCATCAAACTGATATTCTTCCCATCTCTGCTCAGAGTTGTCCCCCTCTTGAGTGTATCCAACTGGAGCGTCCTGGGATGTTTCAACCTGATCTGTTTCATGTTGGCTGTCAGTATCTGCTTCCATGTTCGGCTGGGATCCTAAAAGGTTGCCACAAGAAACCTCTTGAATCCAATCATCAGACATCGGTTGATTTTGTGACTGCTCCTCCTTTACAGTGGTCTCTATGGGCAGCTTCCCTTTCATTACATTGTTGGTGACTTGGGAAGAGTTGAGCCCGTCCTTCCTGCATCCGTCAGGACATGAGCTTGCATCGAGACGAAGCCCAAGGATTCTTTCGGCTCGTTTCTCCAAGGATTCCCTTGCAGTGTTTTCACTGTCCATTTCAAGGGTTCCTTCCTTTTCAAGATCTTGGCACAGCTTTTCCTTAAGGCTTCCATTCTTTGGCAAGTGGTTTAATTCTGTGTTTGGATCAGGGTGCAAGAGAGGGTCAGTGGAACCTAAGAGGTGAACATGTTCTTTCTTGGGTGACTGAATCATCTCCATTTTGACAACAACACATGTTGTGTCGATCACTAAGAGATCTTGACCTTCCTCCGATTCAGGGCCTTTCTTGATGTCCAGTCTTCTTACTTCCATGCCAAGTGGATTCTCCGTATCCTTCAGAGTTCTTTTTGTGAAACTGGGCTCCCTCCATAAAGGATATCTGACTGGCACAGACTGACAACTTTGCTTTTTAAATGTGGAATCATCCATTTTGTCCTTCTTTGGCAGTTTTTCTTCCGGTGTTAGGCTTTTTCTGCAGTTTGGTGTCATCTGTTTAGGTTTGGTCAGGGCAGACATTATTGTTCGTGCCTTGTCTACTTCGTCTGCCACTTTTTGGTTATTGTCACTACTGAGTCTCAAACAGTTTTCAAGCTCTATGTTTGCTTGAGGTGTCAAAGACGGGGGTTCTGTTGGGCCTGCTGTCCGTGACACTAGACAGAATATTGTCATCCCGCCTGTCTTCTTTCTTAATCTGAACTTCCGTCCTTCGATCACCTTGTGGACTGCGCTCCTTTGGTCCGGGATTCTTTCAAGGTCGTTTTTTCTATCCCTGTCTGGTTTCTCGTGAGTTCTCTCGAAATCACAATGGGGCAACATAGATGAACCTTTATGTGGACTGTTATAGGGAGGAGGTGCAATATAACCAGGGGGTTGGCTAAACCTTCTTCTTTGGAGTTCTATCTGTCCTTCAACGTCCACCAAATGGCTAATATTAGGATCTTCTGGTGCAGCACTCTCCCATTGTCCTGGAACATTGTTTATGTTTGCACATTGTCCAGCCACACAAGGATCTATCCCAGTTCTTCTGCTCTCCAACAGACCTTGGAAGGTGCCCCTCAGCTCCACCTCTAGACGCCTCCTCCTTGGAAGGGAATGGCTGTAACGAGCAGCCCAGGCTTCCAGCTCTCCGTGGCTGCCGCTGTCTCTCTTGAAAGCCTCCCATCTCCTCTGCCATCCCTCTTTTGTATAGCCTCTCTCATAATCTCCCATTGCACATTTCCTGACTCCAGAGGGTTCATAGTTGCCCAGGTCCTGCTGAGAATGACAATCCAAGATATAAGGTAGCTGAGCAGCAGTAGAGGAAGGCAACTGAGGCTCAGTCCAGTTGGTGTAGTCCAGGACAGCTGCAGCTGTTCCTGATCTAGGTAAAGTCCAGTAGCTGGACCCTCTGACATGAACCCTGTGGTCCTCGTGGTTAGTTGGAGGATAGTGGATTGCTTGGTGTCTGTAAGGATAGCTGTGTGGGTAGAAGGAATCAAATGTGAGGTTCACAACACACAAGTACGCTCTCTTCTCACAGTGACTGTCTACAGGTTTCAATGTGTCGCTTTTTCATTCATCCACCATGTGCTCAAACGTGGTTTAGTGAGGAGATTTTACTGGGGGACTCCTGAAAATGTCTATTATAACTTGGACAACTCTCAAGGCTTCAGCTCTGTGAGCATTTTAACAATTTTCAGGGCTAACTCCACAAATGTGTTTTGTTTTTTCTTTGGCTTTCTTGATATTTTTCATTGATGATACCACAGAAAGAGGGACCGTTGATGGATAGAGAACCACAACGGACTTATGACGTAGTTTTAATGTAGCAAGAAAGGTGGTGGAAGGTGGAAGCAACAATAAACTGACATTTGTAATCAAAGAATATGTACAATTGCCCCATTATTTGATTGTCATATTTACCAACAAACTGATGGATAACTTTTTTTGGAATCAGAAGTTAAAATGACAAGTAGATTTTAAAGTTCAACTTCTGTAGAACTTACTCAAGAGGTACTTGAGTACTCAATCCATCGCAACAAGACATTTGGCCTCTCATCCAAGTAGACTTCATCAGTTCATGCTCATAGACTTACATTGGTCAGATCTGGTCTTAGACTTAGATTGGTCAGATCTGGTCTTAGATATGGATCGGTCAGATCTGGTCTTGGACGTGGATCGGTCACATCTGGACTTGGATTGGTCAGATCTGGTCTTAGATATGGATCGGTCAGATCTGGTCTTGGACGTGGATCGGTTAAATCTGGTCTTGGACGTGGATCGTTCAGATCTGGTCTTGGACTTGGATTGGTCAGATCTGGTCTTGGACGTGGATTGGTCAGATCTGGTCTTGGACTTGGATTGGTCAGATCTGGTCTTGGACTTGGATTGGTCAGATCTGGTCTTGGACGTGGATTGGTCACATCTGGTCTTAGACTTAGATTGGTCAGATCTGGTCTTAGACTTAGATTGGTCAGATCCGGTCTTGGACTTAGATTGGTCAGATCCGATCTTAGACTTAGATCGGTCAGGTCTGGTCTAAGACTTACATTGTTCACATTTGGTCTTAGATTAAGATCTAGATTGGTCAGATCTCCTCCAATCTTAAGTCTATGAGCAAAAACTGATGAAGCCTACTTGGATGAGGTTTCACACCAAAAACAAATTCTATACAACAATATATCTATATTATAGACTTGTGGTGTCTGGTTAAAAAAACAAAGTTATTATTATCTTCCATTGAAGTTTTGTCTTTCAAATGATCTTCCCGCATCAAGCAAAGATAACAACTTAAGAACGAGCCAACGCATTGATGAACGTAGTAGGTAACCTTTGTCTAATCCGTCAAACTGTGGTACACAGGCTCCATGTAGTGGTACGCCAAAGAATCACTTAAACATTCAAACACAGTGTTACTGTTCAAACTGTGTGTAATGTTACAGTGGCCACAAATATTAAATATACTTGTTTAATGAAACATCTGCCTTGTTTTTAATGAATACGTGGGCCTACTAGGTGACTGTATTCTTTTGTCTGAGGTGGTACTTTGTGAGAAAAGTTGAAGAACTTCTGCAGTATGTCCATTTGTCTTCCAGAATGCTGAGAATGTAAAAAGTGTGAGATACTTACTTGTGTGTTAGACTTCTGCCAGGAACTGTACCATATCTACTGTAGGCTGGCAGCAGCCCTCGGTCTTTAGGCCATAAGTCCATCTTGTGCTGTGAATCCTGCGCACTAAACACAAAGACATGTCCTATTGTCTTTTAACTTGTCAGAAGAAGACTTTCCTTCACTTGCTGCCTCATTTTCTCTTGCTGCTGCCAGAGATGAGATCTGACCAGCATCAGACAGACACTTCCTTTTAAAGAGGAGGCGGTGCTCCGTATCTCACACACACACACATGCGCACGCACACACACACACACACACACACACACACACACACTCGCACACACACACATGCGCACGCACACACACACACACACATGCGCACGCACACACACACACACACTCGCACACACACACATGCGCACGCACACACACACAAAAATGCGCACAAACACACACTAACACGCTCACACAAACTTGCACGCTCACTCACTCACACACTCACTCACTCACACACTCTCACTCACTCACACACACACTGCTGTCACCTCTTACCTGTGCAGTCAAAAGCCGTCACTTATTTTCACAAAGTGGCCCCACAACAATATTTAGTAGGGCTGTGAATCTTTGGGTGTCCCACGATTCGATTCAATATCGATTCTTGGGATCACGATTCGATTCAAAATCGATTTTTTTCGATTCAATGCGATTCTCGATTCAAAAACGATATTTTCCCGATTCAAAACGATTCTCTCCTCCTGCTATGGCCCGGCTGCACCAAATGATAATATAAATACATTTAATAAAGTCAAATACAAATAAGGCAACAAGAGAAGTATCTTACACTTCTCTTTTGTAAAGTAAATCTGAACAGCCGATATGGACATCTACATCAACTATATGATTTGCCTGAGAAGCTGGACAGGACAAAAAAAACAACAAAAAACAAAAAAAACAACGATTCTCTATTCATTCAATACATAGGATTTCAGCAGGATCTACCCCAGTCTGCTGACATGCAAGCAGAGTAGTAGATTTTTGTAAAAAGCTTTTATAATTGTAAAGGACAATGTTTTATCAACTGATTGCAATAATGTAAATTTGTTTTAACTATTAAATGAACCAAAAATATGACTTATTTTATCTTTGTGAAAATGTTGGACACAGTGTGTTGTCAGAGCTTATGAGATGCGATGCAAGTGTAAGCCACTGTGACACTATTGTTCTTTTTTTTTAAATTTTTTATAAATGTCTAATGATAATGTCAATGAGGGATTTTTAATCACTGCTATGTTGAAATCGTAACTAATATTGATACTGTTGATAATATTCATTTTTGTTTCACTACTTTTGGTTTGTTCTGTGTCGTGTTTGTGTCTCCTCTCAATTGCTCTGTTTATTGCAGTTCTGAGTGTTGCTGTGTCGGGTTTGGTTTTGGAATTGGATTGCATTGTTATGGTATTGCTGTGTATTGTTTTGTTGGATTGATTAATTTTAAAAAAATAAAATGAAATAACGAATAAATAATCAATTTAAAAAAAATGAGAATCGATTCTGAATCGCACAACGTGAGAATCGCAATTTGAATTCGAATCGATTTTTTTCCCACACCCCTAATATTTAGGACCTTGCTTTATTCCACATAGTTATTGACACATTTAGAAAAAAAGTTGCTGATGAAAACCTGCATGGAAAAGGAGGGATCAGTTGTTTTGTCTCCCGGGATGAGACAGGCAGCATCTCTTTTCTTCCAAACTCTCCAGCGTGACAAACAGGCTTTTCTTTGCTGAACAGAAAGTCCGTACATCAGCAGAGTGCAGCAGTCTGTTGTTGACACCATCGCTGCTGCCAACCTCCAATGTCCATTAAAAATGTTGCCTTTTATTCCAGGTTAAGTATCTTCAAAGCCAAACTGGACATCAAAGTCCTTACGTTTTTGAACACATTTTAGGTTAAATAAATGATAAATGGGTTATACTTGTATAGCGCTTTTCTACCTTCAAGGTACTCAAAGCGCTTTGACACTATTTCCACATTCACCCATTCACACACACATTCACACACTGATGGCGGGAGCTGCCATGCAAGGCGCTAACCAGCACCCATCAGGAGCAAGGGTGAAGTGTCTTGCCCAAGGACACAACGAACGTGACTAGGATGGTAGAAGGTGGGGATTGAACCCCAGTAACCAGCAACCCTCCGATTGCTGGCACGGCCACTCTACCAACTTCGCCACATTTTAGGTTCAATTATTTAGTTTTTTTTGCTCCAATTTCTCAATTACATTCAGTCCTAAACAAAAAAAATCAAACATTCTACCATATTTTACAGGCCTTAGAGCGCATATTTTAGCCACACCCCCTAAATTTTAGAAGAACATTTTTCCTCCCCCATATATTAAGCTGCTATAAGTCATAGATATATATGTTGTTAAATGAAATATTTAGTAAATGTTTATTCACGTACCTTAATTGTTTCCAAACGGTGTCTGTAACACGGCAGTAAAACGGCTGATCAAACAAAACAGAAGTCATCGTTATGGACCCACTAGCTGCGCAAGCTAGCGCTCAGTCAGCTTAACAGACTCAATAACTTCTACATCGTCCAGAAAAGATAGCCCATAGTGGCGTATTTTCCAGACTATGAAGCGCACCGATATTTAAGCCGCACCCACTACATTTTTGAAAATAAAATGTTTCCATATATTAGCCGCCTCTAATATATATATATATATATATATATATATATATATATATATATATGTATATATATGTATATATATATATATGTATATATATGTATATATATATATATATATATATATGTATATATATGTATATATATATATATATATATATATATTATATATGTATATATATATATATATATATATATATATATATATATATGTATATATATATATGTATATATATGTATATATATATATATGTTATATATATATATGTATATATATGTATATATATATATATGTATATATATATATGTATATATATGTATATATATATATATGTATATATATATATGTATATATATATATATATATATATATATATATATATATATATATATATATATATGTTGTGAAATGAGTTATTCACACAGAAATATTTAGTAAATGTTAATTTACATACCTTAATTGTTTCCAAACGGTTTCTGTAACACGGCAGTAAAACGGCTGATCAAACAAAACAGAAGTCATCGTCATAGACCCGCTAGCTGCGCAAGCTAGCTCTCCAATCAGCTAAACAGACTCAATAACTCGACGGTGACATTTTGGTGACTGAGGAATTTGTGAAACTGAAACAATACAAAAACAATGCCGTTGTAAGTTAATAATACTAAGACACTCGTGAACGTGTTGGCATATTAGCTAATGCTAACGAAGCTGGCCTGATTACATTCCGATAGCACGTACAAATATACATGAAAACACTCCTACAGACATCACACATGGGACGGTTTGGTAAGTATGAATTGTTGGTAAGTATGAATTGTTTTAGTTATATTGTAAAACTTACAAGCGTTGCTTGAAGTGATGAATGAAGAATCCTTTCGACAGTTATACCTTCGGTGTAAGGCATGAAACATTTTCCACCTGCAGTGAGCGAACTCGTCCAAAAGATGGCAGCAAAGCACAAACAATAACCCACCTTTTCAGTGTATTTGCATGTGTTTTATTAAAAACTATTTGAATTATGGCCGTCTGCAAAGAAAAATCCGTAAATTAGCCACACCATTTTATAAGCCGTGGAAATGTTTTTTATTTTTTTATGTTTACCTTTTTGAAAGACTTTTGATCAGATAATATTACTAATGTTATGCAACATTCGAAAAGGTCTTCAAAGGGTTAACATGTCAAATTTAACGAGTTAAAGCTTGTGATTAATCACAAAAAAACTATTAATTCATATTAAAGTGCATCCGGATGGTACTGAGTGAATGAATTACGTATATTTAGTCAAAAAAAATGTTTGTTTATGTATGACATTCTGACATTAACATTGCATTTGTTTTAAGACATTGAGGTATTTAAGTTCATTTAAAACAAATTTGAGCAGAAAAGTTTCCAAAATGTTTTGAAACCCTATGAAAAAAGCACACATTAAAATGTCACATGAAAACAACTTTCTTAGGAAAGTTTACGTAACATAGAGAGTAAAACATTATGTGCAAAAATACTGAAAAACTTGACTGAAAGGACAAAAACAAAAAAAAGTATTTGTCCTGTGAAGTTTAAGATATATTTTAAATTACATTAAAGATGAGGACTCTTGTCTTATTTTTTTAAATTGCTTGATTTTTATTTAATTTACTGCATTTTTACATGGAAAGAAGATGAAAATATCTTCAAGTAACAAATAATGTTTTACAAATCTGTCAGGAAGACTGAAAAGAAGCATGTTAAAAAAGCTGTTTGCAACTTGCTCAAAGTTCATTTTTCAAACACCAGAATGTTCCCATTGGTGGTTTAAAAGAACATAGTCAATACAACTTTGTCACAATTGGACTTCCTTGTGGACGGAATGAATCGGATTTGATTGTCTTTTGGTTTCCGCATGCGTGGAAGAGATCCACACGTAGAAAATGATTGTGTCGCCAAGGTCTTAACCTTCTTGGTTAAGACTTTGGCGCCAGCGCCCTCCGAGCAGCTTTGTTTTGGGATTGGCGTCATAATCAATAATGTGTGCGATTGATTGCTGATCACTCTCGTAGTGAATCGACTGCACTTCTGCCTCAGAATACATATACTAATACAAATAGACATATACTAATACAAATAGACATATACTCTTACAAATATATAAATATTTGTAAATCCAAATACTCAATCAAAATGCCCATTTCTAATCGAAACATTTGAGTTAGTAGAAAATGATCTAATATAATTAAATCATTACCCAGCAGATTTGCTCACATTTTCAGTAGACCCATAATAAATTCCTAAAAGAACCAAACTTCATGAATGATTTTTGTGACCAACAAGTATGTGCTCCAATCACTCTATCACAATAAAAATAAGAGTTCTAGAAATAATTGGAAACTCAAGACAACCTCTTTACAAGTGTATGTAAACTTTTTGACCACGACTGTATGTTTCTGTGTAAGAATATATATATATATATATATATATATATATATATATATATATATATATATATATATATATATATATATATAGTATATATATATATATATATGTGTGTGTATATAATATTATATATATTATATATATTATATATATATATACACGCGCGCGCGCGCACACACACACACACACATATATATGTGTGTATATATATATATGTATATATATATACACACATATATGTGATGTATATATATATATATATGTATGTATGTATGTATATATATATATATATATATGTTATGTATATTATAATATGTATATATATATGTATGTATATATATGTATGTATATATATATGTATGTATATATATGTATGTATGTATGTATATATATGTATATGTACATATATAAATACATATATATATGTATGTATATATATATATATGTATATGTACATATATATATTACATATATATATTTATATGCATATATATATTTATGCATATATATATACACACATATATATAATATATATATATATATATATATATATATATATATATATATATATATATATATATATATATTTATATATACAGCACACATATATAAATATATATATACATATATATGTATGTATATATATATGTATATATATATATAACATACATACATATATGTATATATATATTTATATATGTGTGTATATATATATGTGTTTGTGTGTATATATATATGTGTGTATATATATACACACATATATATATATATATGTATATATTATGTATATACTATATATATATATATACATATTATATATATATATATATAATATATATAATGTGTGTATATATATATGATATATATATATATATTATATATATATATTATTATATATATATATATTATATATGTGTGTATAATATATATATATATATATATGTGTGTATATATATTATATATATATATATATATGTGTGTATATATATATATATATATGTGTATATATTATATATGATGTTATATATATGATATATATATATATATATGGTATATATATATATATAGTATATATGTCGTATATAATATATATATGTATATATGTATATAATAGGGATATATATATGTATATATATATTTATATATATATCAAGTATATATATATATATATATATGTTAATATATGTATATATAGTATAT
>NC_084731.1:101693296-101702101 GCF_033978785.1 Entelurus aequoreus | reverse complement strand
CATATTTTTACATATTTTATAGTGTTTTATATTTGTATTATTATTATTATTATATTTATTACCATCATGATATTATACTTACTGCAGCTGAATTAGTCAATCATAATTTGTAATATGTATATTAATTTGTTGTTATTATAGTGTTAGTTTTTGTATGAACTTTTACAATTGAATTTAAATTATTCCAGCCAACCTAATGAATTATATTTCTCCCAGGCAGAAAATTGAATAATTGAAAAGAAAATGATGAATTTACTTATAAAATGATATATATGTATTGTATTTTTATCCATTCATTTGTTTACATATTCATACATTATTCTTAAAATATATTACATATTTTTACATATTTTATAGTCGTTTGGATTTGTGTTATTATTATATTTGTTACCATTATCATATCATAATTACTGCAGCTGAAAAAGTCTAATTAGTCAATCATAATTTGTATTAAGTATATTCATTTGTTGTTGTTGTTGTTATAGTCTTAGTTTTTGTATGAACTTTTACCAATTAATTTATATTATTACAGCCAACACAATGAATTATATTTCTTCCAGACAGAAAATAAATAGAAGAAAATGATCAATTTACTTATAAAATGTGATATACATTTGTATGCATTATTTGTTTTACATATTCATATATTATTCTTAAAATATATTACATATTTTTACATATTTTATGTATTTTTATATATTATATGTATATATTTGTATATTTTATATGTATTATATATTTTATTCATTTGTTGTTGTTGTTATAGTCTTAATTTTTGTATGAACTTTTACAAATTAATTTATATACATTTTTATGATGTATTTTGCATTTTCTTTTATATTTGTACATATTTGATAGTGTTTCCCATTGCTATTAATATTACTATGCACCATGTATCTATAATATGTGATAGTGCTGAATTGAAGTACAAATAAGTGTGCATATACTGAGGACAACAGCAATATTGCAGAGGAAAAGTCACCTTAAAGAAACCTTTGCAGCCTTCACACGTGCGGACTCCGTAGTGCTGACATGAGGCGTTGTCTCCGCACACGGCGCAGCGGCCCTCGCTCAAACCCGGGTTGTGGACCCTGGGCGAGTCTTCCATGACCCTGCCGCCGTGCTCCATGGTCATGGCGGGGCACTGGAGGGGATAGACCTGCTGCTGAGGAGGCAGGAAGAAAGTCTGGTCCTGACCCAGCAGAGCATCCTGGTGCGGAACCGCCGGCGGAGAGGGCTGCTCCGGCGTCGGGGGGAAGGTCAAGAAGGAGTCCTTCTTATCAGCGGAGGGGACTGAATTGTAGGGGCTGAAGGGCGCCTCCCACACAGGCGCACAAAGTGTCTGGAAGCCCGTCGTGGGCGGGGACGCGGCGGAGTAACCCGGGCTGCCGTAGTAGTCGGAGCCGCCCGATGACAGCGTCTCATCCAGGCAGCTGAGAGTGAAGGATCCCGGGTAGCAGCCGTACACCTGCAGATCATCCAGCTTGTAGGCCGGGTTCTGCACGGGGCAGTCCCAGCTCTCACACGCCGCCGACAAGGACGGCGAGGCGCTGACCTTGCAGGAGTAAGCATCAAACTCGCCGACGTAGCCGCCCCCCACCAAGGTGTTGATGCTGGGTAACAAGGACGTGGACAGCTGCTCCTTCTGCCCGCTGAGGTCCATCACCAGGTCCAGGTTCGTCAGGTCAGGGCCCAGGTGGGTGTCATGAGGCGGGGGTATGTGCTGCGGTTCAACACAGGGCATCGCTGCCACACAACCACCACAATCATGAAACCAAAGAAGCAAGGTTCACGTATTTTTACAGAATGGCCGCATGCTTTCCCAGCTAGCATGTGAGCTAGGAGTTTACAAGCTCAACAGTTCCCAAAACGACACACGATGGAATGGAGAATGCGCATGAAGTCATGCATCTCAGATTTTTTATAATCATTTCGGGAAAAATGGGCCTTAATTCTATTATTCAATTCCACGGAACAAAACCACAAAGACAACACTTTTGTTTTTGCTCCCATTTTTTATGAGTTTAACTCAAAGATGTAAAACTTTTACTATACGCACAAAAGACCTATTCCTGTGAGGCCAGGTGGATGTACCGCCAAATTCTCTGAGACGCCTTTTTAGACGGCTTATGGTAGAGAAATGAACATTCAACAGCTCTGGTGGACAGTCCTGCAGTCAGCATGCCAACTACATACTTAGGTCTACTACACTACTGTATTTTAATGTTGGTTATAATGGTGGTACTTAAGTTGAGTTGAGTTTGAGTTTATTTGGAACATGCAAGCATACAACATGATACATCACAATTTCCAGTTTCTCTTTTCAACATGTTCGAAAAGGAGTAGGAAGAAGCAGAGCTTATTTAATCCTACCCCTTTTCTTTTACATAACAGTTGCTAAAACATTTGTTCACTTCCTGTTCTCAATGTATTCACAATATACTCCATAAGTAATCACAATAAAAATAAATAAATGATACTCAGTGAAGTAAGTTATATTTCATATGGTGAGATGAGTAAGATTATTTTGAAAATGAACGGATGGATGGATGAAATTGATTCAGAATGTTTATCATGGTTCTTCTTCTTTGTAAACACTTTAAGTTTGAAGAGTTTCTTAAAGTGGATCATATTAGTACATTGTTTGATTGCTTTGCTTAATCCATTCCATCATTTACTTCCACATACTGATATACAGAAGGTCTTAAGTGTTGTACGTGCATACAAATGTTTTAAATTACATTTATCTCTAAGATTATATTCCTCCTCTTTTTTTGAGAAGAATTGTTGTATATTCTTGGGTAGCAGATTATAGTTTGCTTTGTGTATAATTTTAGCTGTTTGCAAATTCACTATTTCGTGGAATTTCAGTATTTTTGATTCAATTTATCATCAATCATTATACCTAAAAATTTGGTTTCATTTACTCTTTTCTCTTTCTCTTCTACTGTTACCAAATAGCATTATTTTAGTTTTACTGAGATTCAAACATAGTCTGTTTTTGTCAAACCATCTTTTTAATTTGTTAATTTCTTCTGTTATTATTTGTATTATCTTCTGTGTGTTCTCTCCTGAACAAAACGCTGTTGTATCATCCGCAAATAATACTAACTATAAATCTTTTGTAACTTTACAAATGTAATTTATATAGAGATTGAATAATTTAGGTCCTAGTATTGATCCCTGAGGTACACCACAGGATATATTTAGCGCTGTAGATGTGTGTTCGCCTAGCTTCACGTATTGTTTCCTGTTTGTTAGATAGCTTCTTATCCAGTTTAAGACTAACCCTCTGATGCCATATCGTTCTAGTTTTTTTAATACAATATTGTGATTAATTGTGTCAAATGCTTTAGTTAGATCCATAAACACTGCTGCCGCACATTTTTTACTATCTATTGCATTGGTAATTTCTTCTGTAATTTCAATTAAAGCCATTGAAGTTGAAACATTAGCTCTGTATCCATATTGGTTCTCTTCGAGTATTTTATTTTTGTTTGTGAAACTCTCGAATCTGTTATTGAACAGTTGTTCAATGATTTTAGAAAATTGTGGAAGTAAAGAAACAGGTCTATAATTTGTAAATTGGTGTTTGTCTCCAGTCTTATAAATTGGTGCAACTTTAGCTATTTTCATTTTGTTTGGAAATGTACTTGTTTGAAATGATAGGTTACTCATATACATTAATGGTCCTGAGATCTCTTCAATAACATTTTTTATCGTATCCATATCAAGTCCGTTACAATCAGTTGAAGTCTTAGATTTGCTTTTTTTTAAGGTTATAACTATTTCCTCCTGTGTCACATTACTGAAGAACATGGAGTTGGGATTTCGCTCTATGGTATCTTTATAGTCCTCAATTGAAATTGGGTCTGGAATCCTTTCTTCCAATTTTGGTCCAATATTTACAAAGTAATTATTGAAGCTTTTAACTACTTCCTTTATGTTGTCATTATTTTTGTTTCCATCTAAGAAGTTCTTGATGAACACTTAGGCCTACTACGCTACTGTACTATAATGTTGTCATTATGGTGGTACTTGATAAATACTTAGGTCTACTACACTACTGTATTTCAATGTTGGATATAATGGTGAATACTTGATGAATACTTATGCCTACTACACTACTGTGTTTTAATGTTGGATATAATGGTGGTACTTCATGAATACTTAGGCCTACTACACTACTGTACTTTAATGTTGGTCATTATGGTGGTACTTAATGAATACTTGGGTCTACTATGCTACTGTATTTCAATGTTGGATGTAATGGTGGTACTTGATGAATACTTAGTCTTACTACGCTACTGTATTTTAATGTTGATATAATGGTGGTACTTGATGAATACTTAGGTCTACTATACTACTGTATTTTAATGTTGGTTATAATGGTGGTACTTGATAAATACTTAGGCCTACTACACTACTGTAATATACTTTAATGTTGGTTATAATGGTGGTACTGGATGAATACTTAGGTCTACTACACTACTGTATTTTTATGTTGGTCATTATGGTGGTACTTGATGAATACTTGGGCCTACCATGTTACTGTATTTTAATATCATTATGGTAGTACTTGATGAATACGTAGGCCTGCTACGCTACTGTTTTTTAATGTCATTATGGTGGCACTTGATGAATACTTAGGTCTACTGCACTACTGTATTTTAATGTTATAATGGTGGTACTTGATGAATAGTTAGGCCTACTACGCTACTGTACTTTAATGTTGTCATTATGGTGGTACTTGATGAATACTTAGGTCTACTGCACTACTGTATTTTAATGTTATAATGGTGGTACTTGATGAATACTTAGGTCTACTGCACTACTGTATTTTAATGTTATAATGGTGGTACTTGATGAATAGTTAGGCCTACTACGCTACTGTACTTTAATGTTGTCATTATTGTGGTACTTGATGAATACTTTGGCCTACTACGCTATTGTATTTTAAAGTTGGTTATAATGGTGGTACTTGGAGAGCCAAGTGTTTTCTGAAATGGTACTTGGTGAAAAAAGCTTTGCTAGAGGACATCGATAGCTATCAAATCTGATCAGGTGGTTCTGGGAACAGATTGTTTTGGACTTAAAGGTTCAGGAAATCTAAACCCGCTCTCGTGTCCTTTACTGACTGCTTTTATCTACCACCGCGACCTCTCTGTGCAAGGCGTCAGGGCAACTCTCAGTCCTCTTTAGAAAGTGTAGATGCCGTAACGTATTGTGTTACCAGCTGGTCAAGTTCTGAAGAGCTCCTCCAGTGGAGGGCAAGCCTCTTTCACGGGGGGGGCGAGACCAGGGCGTGTTGCGGATTCTATTACAGGATGCGGGCCCAGTGCCATGTGAAGTGGGAAGGCTGGCAAAGTGTGTTTGAAGACCCATTGTGAGGACACCTGTCTTCTCATCTTTAAGTTTTATTTCAGCCTTTCCTAATGTTTGTGCAATGATCTGTTGTGGCTTGTGCAGCCCTTTGAGACACTCCTGACTTATGGCTATATACATAAACTTTGATTGATTGATTGATTGATTGATTGATTGATTGATTGATTGATTGATTGATTGATCTGTGCATGTGTATTTGATGCAAATGTTTTAAACTGTTGGTGTTAAATGTTTCTACGGGACCTCAACACTGCATGTACACAACACAAGCTGACCATGCTAATTATAAACACTACTTCTTATTTTGCTGATAAACTGCAGAAACGTACAAATTCTGACCTGTTTGGAGTAAAAGTCCAAATGCCGCCGCCGCCTGTGTATTCCAGGGGAGCACACACACACACTCCCGCGCACGCGCACACGCGTCAGTCGGGATCCACGACCAAGGCTCCATGCAGGGCGCCTTGCTTTATCGCGCTGGGGATATTAGGAGGCGGGACCTGGCCTTAAAAGGAAAAGAGGGCGGCGCTCGTTTCCGACCAACAGCCAATCAGGTACGGCGCTGACGCTCAACGTCATTTGAGTGACGCATTCGCGGGATTCCAGTGACGCACGCGCTCTTGCGTGGAGCGCTCTGGATATAACCCACAGCGGCGCTCACGTGGGACTATAAATGGACGACAAAAGAGCCAAAATAGCAATTATTGATAGAGTTACTCAATAATTTAATTATAATGAAGCTCTGAGTTTAAATACAAACTGTTGAGTTTGAGTTTATTTGGAACATGCAAGCATACAACATTTAATCCTACCCCTTTCCTTTTACATAACAGTTGCTAAAACATTTGTTCACTTCCTGTTCTCAATTTATTCACAATATACTCCATAAGTAATCACAATAAAAATAAATAAATAATACTCAGTGAAGTAAGTTATATTTCATATGGTAAAATGAGTAAGATTATTTTGAAAATGAACGGATGGATGGATGAAATAGATTCAGAATGTTTATCATGGTTCTTCTTCTTTGTACTTTGTAAACACTTTAAGTTTGAAGAGTTTTTTGAAGTGGATCATATTAGTACATTGTTTGATTGCTTTGCTTAATCCATTCCATCATTTAATTCCACATACTGATATACTGAAGGTCTTAAAGGCCTACTGAAATTATTTTTTTTTTATTTAAACGGGAATAGCAGATCCATTCTATGTGTCATACTTGATCATTTCGCGATATTGCCATATTTTTGCTGAAAGGATTTAGTAGAGAAAATCGACGATAAAGTTCGCAACTTTTGCTCGCTGATAAAAAAAAGCCTTGCCTGTACCGGAAGTAGCGTGACGTCACAGGAGCTAGTATTCCTCACAATTCCCGATTGTTTACAATGGAGCGAGAGAGATTCGGACCGAGAAAGTGATGATTACCCCATTAATTTGAGCGAGGATGAAAGATTCGTAGATGAGGAACGTTACAGTGAACGACTTGAGAGGCAGTGATGGACGTATCTTTTTTCGCTCTGACCGTAACTTAGGTACAAGCTGGCTCATTGGATTCCACACTCTCCTTTTTATATTGTGGATCACAGATTTGTATTTTAAACCACCTTGGATACTATATCCTCTTGAAAATGAGAGTCGAGAACGAGAAATGGACATTCAGTGCCTTTTATCTCCCCGACAATACATCGGCGAAATGCTTTAGCTACGAGCTAACGTGATAGCATCGTGCTTTAACTGCATATAAAAACAAAAAAAATAAACCCCTGACTGGAAGGATGGATAGAAAATCCACAATACTATTAAACCGTGGACATGTAAATACACGGTTAATGCTTTCCAGGCTGGCGAAGGTTAACAATGCTGTGCTAACGACGCCATTGAAGCTAACTTAGCAACCAGACCTCACAGAACTATGTACTCTCTCCTTTTTCTATTGTGAATCACGGATTTGTATTTTAAACCACCTCGGATACTATATCCTCTTGAAAATGAGAGTCGAGCACGCGAAATGGACATTTAAAGTGACTTTTATCTCCAAGACAATACATCGGTGACACACTTAGCTACTGACCTAGCGCGATAGCATCGTTCTCAAATGAAGATAGAAACAAAATAAATAAACCTCTGACTGGAAGGATAGATAGAAAATCAACAATACTATTAAACCGTGGACATGTAAATACACGGTTAATGATTTCCAGGCTGGCGAAGGTTAACAATGCTGTGCTAACGACGCCATTGAAGCTAACTTAGCAACCAGACCTCACAGAACTATGTACTCTCTCCTTTTTCTATTGTGAATCACGGATTTGTATTTTAAACCACCTCGGATACTATATCCTCTTGAAAATGAGAGTCGAGCACGCGAAATGGACATTTAAAGTGACTTATCTCCAAGACAATACATCGGTGACACACTTAGCTACTGAGCTAGCGCGTAGCATCGTTCTCAAATGAAGATAGAAACCCATCAACAGCCGTGCTCACCTGCATTCCAGCGATCAACGGCACGACGAAGGACTTCATCCGTGGGTTTGGCGGCAAGCATCGGCTAGGCGTAGTAAGTAGTCCTTGTTGTGTTGCTGTAAGTATTGTAATGCCCCGCAGTGGAGAAGGAGTCACACAGACGAGGAAGCGCTGCTCAATCGCTTTATTAAAAAGCGGTAACTGGTTGTAGTTCAAAAAGTAACGCACACACATACACGAGCTGCTGTTAGCCAAAACTCACGCTCACACACACAAGTTCTCCGCCAACTCACTCGCGCATGCGCGTTCCCCAAACCCTTAAAGACAGTACACTAATGCAAATATCACAGATATTACAGTATTGTACTTAGCCGCTAATACACCGATCGATCCCACCTACAACGTTTTTCTTTGCAGTCTCCATTGTTCATTAAACAAATTGCAAAAGATTCACCAACACACATGTCCAGAATAATGTGGAATTTTGTCGAAGAAAACAAGAGGCTTTTCTATCGGGTCCGATGGGGTCCAACCCCTTCCGTTGCTTTTGTGACGTCACGCGCATAAATCATACCCAAAGGAGTTTTTCAACCGGAAGTGTGGCGGGAATTTTAAAATTGCACTTTATAAGTTAACCCGGCCATATTGGCATGTGTTGCAATGTTAAGATTTCATCATTGATATATAAACTATCAGACTACGTGGTTGGTAGTAGTGGGTTTCAGTAGGCCTTTAAGTGTTGTACGTGCATACAAATGTTTTAAATTACATTTTTCTCTAAGATTATATTTCTCCTCTTTTTTTGAGAAGAATTGTTGTATATTCTTGGGTAGCAGATTATAGTTTGCTTTGTGTATAATTTTAGCTTTTTGCAAATTCACTATGTCGCGGAATTTCAGTATCTTTGATTCAATAAATAAAGGGTTTGTATGTTCTCTATATCCAACATTAGGT
>NC_084731.1:101685796-101688296 GCF_033978785.1 Entelurus aequoreus | reverse complement strand
CCCAATTCCAACCCTTGATGCTGAGTGCCAAGCAGGGAAGAATGCTGGTATGAGCTTTTAAACATAACCCGTTAACTGCTGCCAATCCAATGGTGAATAAGATACTCTTTAGGGTTCATATGTTTGTAAATCTGACTGTGATGAAGTCAGTGCCTCACCTGACATGAACCTCACCGCACGCCACTGATATATATATATATATATATATATATATATATATATATATATATATATATATATATATATATATATATATATATATATATATATATATATATATATATATATATATATATATATATATATATATATAGGGATGATGTTTGATAAGAAATTATCGTTTTCGAGCCTATTATCGAATCCTCTTATCGAACCGATTCCTTATCGATTCTCTTATCGAGTCCAGATAGGTTGTTGTATATGGAAAAAACACACAATATTTGGTTTAACAAAAGCTCACTTTTATTACATAAGAAAACAATTAAATCTAATAAATATATATTGACTGTTACCCCCCTAAAAAAAAATAAAAAAATATAAAAAAATATTGACTGTTGTTACCCAAATTATATTAAGTGGCATTTTTCAGAAAAACAAATATATACAGTAACACAAAAACAACCTGTCTCTGTGATCACTGTATGTGTATAAATAATAATATAGTGTTAAATAAAATCATTCCCTTGGGCACAAAACTGAAAATAATACAGCTCTCCAAAAAGTGCACTTCTGCTGCTATTTGACATAACTGTTTGTTATGATGCTTTGACATTTTTGCACTTTATTTCTTTATTGAAAGAAAATTCCATGAAGAGAAAAGTTGTTTGCAAATGTGGTTACAATGCTAAAAAATGAAAAGTTAAAGCTAAAAAAAGAAATACACTTTATTGAGTTAACATTATTTCTTTATATAGGGGGAAAGATGTTATGAGCTAGGGCAGGGGTCGGCAACCCGCGGCTCCGGAGCCGCATGCGGCTCCTTGACCACTCTGATGCGGCTCAGCTACATGCATGCCGACCCCCTCGATTTTCCCAGGAGACTTATGGATGTCAGTGTCTCTCTTAGACTACTCTCAGGGAAAAATAATCCTATTAACACTCTAATTACTATATAAAGGGCGTGCCCTAATTGCACTGCAGTAATTGTCCTCTATAGCATTTACTTACAGCATGCCAGGCCAGCCACATGTTGTATGTTGTTATCACTTGCTCACACAGGAGACAGCAAAGCATAGTTAATCATCAGCCACACAGCTTACACTGACGGTAGCCGTATCAAACAACTTCAACATTGTTACGTTACAAATATGCGCCACACTGTGAACCCACACCAAAAAAGAATGAAAAACACATTTCTGGAGAACATCCCACTGTAACACAACATAAACACAACACAACCATTACCCAGAATCCCATGCAGTCCTAACTCTTCCGGTCTACATTATACACCCCGCTACCACCAAATCCCCCCACACATCAACCCCCCCCCCCCCCCCCCCCTCTTCGTGGTTGGTTGAGCGGAAGAGTTAGGGCTGCATGGGATTCTGGGTATTGGTACCGTCAGTGTAAGATGTGTGGCTGCTGAGTTAGTAGCCTTGCTGTCTCTTACGTGAGCAAGCTAAAGCTGCATTCCACTTGTGGCCGAGCAGGTACACTGATTGGGCAGACTGTAGAGGGCGCCAAATGCAGTGTCATCACGCTCTGTTATTCGGGAGTCTCCCGGGAAAAATGAGAGGGTTGGCAAGTGTGACGCAAGCGACATTCATCCAAAACTCGCGGGCTGCACTAACATCCAATTCCCATATTAAAGTGCGTGCCGGTGCGTGTGTCTGAGACCCCTGGTTAACATAGCACAAAGCATGTAAGCTTTGTATGCGGTGTTTTTCATTTTAAATTTTAAAAACATTTTTGTGGCTCCCATTACTTTCTTTAATGTGTGAAACTTGCCAAAATGGCTCTTTGAGTGGTAAAGGTTGCCGACCCCTGAGCTAGGGAATATAACAACTACACTACCCAGCATGCAACGGGAGTGACGAGCATGCGCGGTAGCCCCGAACAGTGTTGTTCCATGTCTCACCAGGCAGCTAAAAATGAGGTTCTGTTATGAGCAATCCGTGAAAGTAAACGTCAAGAACTCAGCCAACACGCCTCGTCTGCATTATTTATAATTAGACAGACAACACATATACAGTGTGATTTTGTTTTGTTTACAAGGAAAGAAAAACAAAAGTTAAAAAAGGGAGATGTCATATATATGTATGTGCTGCGGTTGCTTTAAGAACGTTGCGACAGCTGCCGTAAAGGAGGTGCGTTGCTAACCTGGTTGCTATGTTTCCGGTTGGTCGTAAAAGTGTTCGTCATGTGTTTGTACCCTGCTCAAATCTCTCAGTAAAGTTATTCATTGGATTATACCTCTTTGTTTTGAACTTTATTACACCTTGGAGCGCTTTTTCCGGTGCATTGTTTTTCCTGCTTTCCCTATCTGCGCCTAATGACTGAG
>NC_084731.1:101585796-101680796 GCF_033978785.1 Entelurus aequoreus | reverse complement strand
AAATGTCTGTTTGTCAGCAGCCGTTGAAGCCCGGGCTAATGCTGCTCATGCCATAACTTATCAGCTAATTCAAAGCGCATATGAACCTCCTCGGGGGACGGTCTCGGATGATCCGGTTTCTCTTTAGAGTGCGAGGGATCATCCAGGGTGAGAGGAAATGGGATTTTACTTGGGCAACTATAAGTGCAGTAAAGCTCTTCTGTATGCTTTAAAAACATTTAAACTGTGCGGCCATGTTGTAGCAAAATATATTATTACGTAACTACAAACAATTAAAATGTTTTAATCGCGATTAATCGCATTGATCGTATTGTCCATAGTGATTAATTGTAAATAGATGTTTTTAAATCTTTTTTTTTTTTTCCAATCTTTAATAAGTGTTGTTCAAGTTTTTAATATTGTCAACATGGGACTGGGCAATTTGTTTGTTGTGTGCAAATGTTGGTTTATTAAACATTATGGGGTGACGATTCGATTCAGAAACCATTCTCGATTCAAACCAATTCTCACAATGTATTACTTGGTAAAAGAACTACCGTATTTTCCGGACTATAAGGCACACTTTAAATCCTTTCATCTTCTCCAAAATGGACAGTGCGCCTTATAACGCGGTGCACCTAATGTAAGGATTCATCCTGGTTGTGCTTACCGACCTTGAAGCTATTTTATTTGGTACATGGTGTAATGATAAGTGTGACCAGTAGATGGCAGTCACACATTCACACAGTCATACGTTTGGACTGCAGGTTGACGCCTGTTCAGTAAATGATGCTAGCAAGTACCAGTAAGCAAGCAAGACTAAAATTTCATTGAGAATGTAGAACATTACACACGGCGCTCAAAAATTTGTCAAAATGTTTTAGTAAGCTACGAAGCCGCACCGCTTGATTGATTGTCAGAGCATTACGGTTACCATAGTCAGACATACTGTGCTTCAACATACTTCAAATCTTCTCAAAAAATGGACAGTGCGCCTTATAACGCAGTGCGCCTAATGTACGTATTAAATGGTAAATGATCGAACCAGGAACCCTCAGGTTGCTGGCACGGCCACTCTCCCACCCGCGCCACACCGTCCCTGTATTCATTCTGGTTGTGCTTACCGACCTGGAAGCAATTTTATTTGGTACATGGTGTAATGATAAGTGTGACCAGTAGATGGCAGTCACACATAAAATATACGTGTCAACTGCAGGTTGACGCCTGTTAAATAAATGACGCTAGCAGGTACCGTAAGCAAGCAACACCAAAACTTTGATGTTTCATTGAGAATATAGAACATTACACACAGCACCCAAAAATCTGTACGACTTAGTACAACTTTGGTAAGCTACGAAGCCGCACCGCTTGATGGATTGTCGGAACATTACGGCTACCATAGTCAGACGTACTGTGCTTCAACATACGGTATTATTATGGTGTGTGTATAAGGACTCCAAAATGGCACCTATTAGCAGACATTATCTGGCGTTTTGTTTCGCAATATTATGCAAAACCAACTTCTCTTACCTTCTGGTACCCGCTGTTGTGTATTTGGGATCTGCATAAGTCCTGAAGATGTGCGCGTCTGCACCGTAGGCAATAAGCTCCTCCTTGTAGTGGGGCATTCATCCTCCGCTATTGCCATTTCTAATATAAAGTACTGTAAAGTTCTTACTTATATCTGTCAGTAAACTCGCTATGGAAACGCTTAAAACTACCGGTACAACAAAGGTGAAGGGAGAAGACGTTGTTGAAGTGGAGGCACGTAAATAAGACCTAAACGACGCAGCCTGAAGATGAAAGCGGCTTGAAGATGTTCTGTAAAACATCGATGCAACATTTTGAGCAAAGAACCACCATCACATGTTATGTAGACCACAAGGAAGTGTGTACTTTAATGTTGTCATTATGGTGATACTTGATGAATACTTAGGTCTACTACACTACTGTACTTTAATGTTGTCATTATGGTGGTACTTGATGAATACTTAGGTCTACTACACTACTGTACTTTAATGTCATTATGGTGATAATTGATGAATACTTAGGTCTACTACACTACTGTACTTTAATGTCATTATGGTGATAATTGATGAATACTTAGGTCTACTACACTGCTGTACCTTTATGTCATGGTGATACTTGATGAATATTTAGGCCTACTACACTACTGTACTTTAATGTTGTCATTATGGTGGTACTTGATGAAAACTTAGGTCTACTACACTGCTGTACTTTAATGTTGTCATTATGGTGGTACTTGATGAAAACTTAGGTCTACTACACTGCTGTACTTTAATGTTGTCATTATGGTGGTACTTGATGAATACTTAGGTCTACTAAGTTGGTAGAGTGGCCGTGCCAGCAATCGGAGGGTTGCTGGTTACTGGGGTTCAATCCCCACCTTCTACCATCCTACACTTCACCCTTGCTCCTGCTGCTGGTTAGCGCCTTGCATGGCAGCTCCCGCCATCAGTGTGTGAATGTGTGTGTGAATGGGTGAATGTGGAAATACTGTCAAAGCGCTTTGAGTAGCTTGAAGGTAGAAAAGCGCTATACAAGTATAACCCATTTATCATTTATTTATCATTATGGTGGTACTTGATGAATACTTAGGCCTACTACACTACTGTACTTTAATGTTGTCATTATGGTGGTAACCTGTGTCTCAGGATCAATGCTCGCATGGTCAAATAGATATTTTTCAGTTATTTTGTATTTATTTTCACAAAAAAAGCAGAGTACACAGACTGAGAGTGAAGAGCACTAGCCAACGAGGTAGTAGACCGAGCTGTCAGCTCTTTGTCCAGCACGACTCTTAGGGCGGCATGTCTCTTCCTGCTTCTTCACTGAACTTCCCACGACTTGAACTCTTATTCCATTCAACGTTCGTCCATGAGATATTTTGATGTTTACCTTTAGCAAAGTCATTTTTCTTGTTTACCAACTAACGCCTGTGCAAGATTTATGTTCCCTGTGTTTGAACCTCCCACATCAATTCCACTTTTATTTGGGATTATTCCCCCTGCATGCAACTTTTCCTCACTAATTCAGGATTAAGCCTTCTTCCCGACCCATGCACACTAAAGCGTGTCTCACCCTCACTATGCTGTCTTCCACATCCAGCATTTAGAAATTCAACCAGGACACACACAGCATTTGTGCTAGTAAACAAGCCTTGGAGCATATTCAAAACATATTTTTTATGCACACTGTGATAGAACTTTGTATCTGGCACATAAAAACGGATGCATATCCCAACATTTATTATTGAAACTAGAAACCGCCAGCAGGCTTTATCTCTCGATAGTCAACAAATCCTTTAAAAAAAAATCTTGAATACAGACACTGATCCGGATCCACCCCCACAATGCAGGGTATCGGGTATTTTGGTATCGGTACCGGTACCAAAATGTATTTCAATACTTTTCTAAATAAAAGGAGACCACAAAAAATGTCATTATTGGCTTTATTTTAACAAAAAATGTTAGGGTACATTAAACATATGTTTATTATTGAAATTTAGTCCTTAAATAAAATAGTGAACATACGAGACAACTTGTCTTTTAGTAGTAAGTAAACAAACAAAGGCTCCTAATTAGTCTGCTGACGTATGCAGTAACATATTGTGTCATTTATATTCTATTATTTTGTCAACATTATAAGGGACAAACTGTAAAAATGTATTATTAATCTACTTGTTCTTTTAATGTTAATATCTGCTTATTTTCTGTTTCAATATGTTCTATCTACACTTCTGTTAAGATGTAATAATCACTTATTCTTCTGTTGTTTCATACTTTACATTAGTTTTGGATGATACCACAAATTTAGGTATCGATCCGATACCAAGTAGTTACAGGATCATACATTGGTCATATTCAAAGTCGTCATGTGTCCAGGAACATATTTCGTGAGTTTATAAACATAATAGGAATTTTGTAAAAGGAAAAAAGATCGTTTCACATCGATGTAATCATAGTAGTATCGACTAGATACGCTCTTGTACTTGGTATCATTACAGTGGATGTCAGGTGAGCTATTGTATCCTCCTACGGTGTGTAGTGAAGCATGTTTAGCTATTCCTCGTCCTCCAGTGATAGTGGTAAAGTAAAAAACATACTTTATTTACCAATGTATTAATCCTGGAGGCCAGGATTAGTGATTTAGAAGTAGCTAAAACACTGCCGACTGTGGATGGATGTTAGCCGCTAGCTAATGTGGGGAATGCATATACAGTATGTTTAATTGGTTAAGCTGATCTCTGGATGGACGCTGTATTGAGAAAATAAAAGCAACATCTAAGTTTTCTCCTTAGCTGTGTACTTTTAGTGTGGGGACAAGTGTCTCCAATATTGTCCACACCTGTCTCCATGTTAACATATATATATATATATATATATATATATATATATATATATATATATATATATATATATATATATATATATATATATATATATATATATATATATATATATATATATCTGCACTTTTTGTCCATATAGATAAAAATAGTGTTCATGTATGAGATCTAGGGCTGTATATACTATATATATACTGTATATATATATATATACACATATATATATACAGTATATATATATATATACACATATATATATACAGTATATATATATATATATATATATATATATATATATATATATATATATATATATATATATATATATATATATATATATATATATATATATATATATATATATATATATATATATATATATATATATATATATATATATATATATATGCATGCTTTGGAGCCCCTGCTTGAAAAGAAAATAATGTTTTCCTTGGTGCCCTAAAATATAAGCCCTCCTTTAAGGCAACACTTGCCTTGACCTTAAAAAGTTAAAATTTGAGCCCTGCATCCCTAATGCATATGATATTAACAGGAGGAAGTCATGTCATAATAGTAAATGTTTGTCTACACACCTATTAACAGTCAAAACACAGAAAAAAACAGATTAATACAACGCCGGTAGTGCAGGTCATCACTTTATTTGAAAAGCATTCGGCCCCAGCATCCATCTTCAATCCTCCAGTCAGCCAACATGCAAACAGCATTCATTCCTTAGCGATAACAGTAGATTTTGCCATTGACAGTTTATTGGGAAAAGGTTGTTCTACACGTGAAAGAAGCCGAATGACTTTTCTGGTGGAGCCATTAACATGTTGGCTTGGTTCTTGTGAGTAATGTGGATCTGGAATGGAAGAATAAAAGCAGAGTGGGCGGGTCTGTGTGGATGACAAACTAGTTCGTGTGCTGACTCTTCCTGGAATTTCAGCTGAATATGAGCACAATTCAAGAGAAGAAAGCGATGGTTTTAAGATCATTTCTTGGAGTGAGGTTGTTGCTTTAAATGAGATAGGTCGCCTCCTGCTGGTTAATGAAATAAATGCAATTATGTCCTTTGTGCAGCAGGGGTGTGACTTTTCCACTGAAATATTAACACTGACTTAGTCATCTTACTCTTGATTTGATCTGACCTACTTACAGTTCAACAGGATAAACCTTGTCCAATGATATGAACACAGGTGTTCATCACAAATATGATTATTTATTGAACATATGCAGCTGAGATAGGCTCCAGCAACCCCCGTGATCCCAAAAGGGACAAGCGGTAGAAAAATGTATGGATATACAGTAGAGGCCAAAAGTTTGGACACACCTTCTCATTCAATTGTCACTGAATGCATCAAAACTATGAATGAACACATGTGGAGATATGTACTCAACAAAAAAAACATGTTTTATATTCTAGTTTCTTCAAAATAGCCACCTTTTGCACTAATTACTGCTTTGCACACTCTTGGCATTCTCTCGATGAACTTCAAGCACACCTGTGAAGTGAAAACCCATTTCAGGTGACTACCTCTTGAAGCCCATCCAGAGAATGCCAAGAGTGTGTAAAGCAGTAATCTGAGCAAAGGGTGGCTATTTTGAAGAAACTTGAATATAAAACATGTTTTCAGTTATGTCACCTTTTTTTTATATAACTCCACATGTGTTCATTCATAGTTTTGAGGCCTTCAGTGACAATCTACAATGTAAATAGTCATGAAAATAAAGAAAACACATTGAATGAGAAGGTGTGTCCAAACTTTTGGTCTGTACTGTAAATCTTAGATTCAGGTCAGGCTGATTAGAATAATAAGTATACTAACCAAATATACTGCAAAAGAAGGAAGTCATAAAAACTGATGGAAAATAAATTGGCATACAATTTTGCAGTGCTAAGATAAATAAATTGTAACTAAATTAATACTGATAATATGTGTTTCTTAAATCAACCATCAATAAAAATTAAGTGCAATTGAAAACACAGCTTTACCACTTTAGTCATAATTTTAACGCTTAACAAACTTCTATGACTTCAGCTCCAGACTATTAAAAAATTTAAAAAATTAAAAAATAAAAAAATTTAAAGTGATTTAAATTAGCCCTTTTTTGTCTTTTTGAACTTTATATATTATCATCCTGTTTATTATTATTGTTTATTGTTATTTTTAATACCCTATTTGTATTTGCTTGTATTTTATTTCCTTGACATGTTTTGTTAATGTCATAATTTGCTCAACCTGATGGATGTGTCAAATTGTTGAATATGTTGCAAGTGCCTCGACTTTTATGTACATTGTGGATATGTTTGTTCAATTAAAAAAAATAAACATCAAAATAACGTGTGGGGGGAAAAAATAATAATAAAAAATGTTACTGATTTAAATTTGCCTTTTTTTGTCTTTTTGAACTTTATATTTTATAATCTTGTTTATTATTATTGTTTATTGTTATTTTTAATACTCTATTTGTATTTGCTTTTATTTTATTTCCTTGACATGTTTTGGTAATGTCATAATTTGCTCAACCTGATGGATGTGTCAAATTGTTGAATATGTTGCAAGTGCCTTGACTTTTATCTACATTGTGGATGTTTGTTCAATTTTTTTTTTTTTTAAATTAAAAAACATGGAAAAAATTAAAAAAAAACATTTTGTGATTTAATCTAGCCCTTTTATTGTCTTTTTGAACTTTATATTTTATCATCTTGTTTATTATTATTGTTTATTGTTATTTTTAATACTCTATTTGTAATTGCTTTTATTTTATTTCCTTGACATGTTTTGTTAATGTCATAATTTGCTCAACCTGATGGATGTGTCAAATTGTTGAATATGTTCAATATGTTGCAAGTGCCTTGACTTTTATGTACGTGGTGGATATGTTTGTTCAATTAAAAAAAAAAATTTAAAAAACGTGTGCAAAACAAAAAAATAAGAAAAAATTAAGAAAAAAATAAGGAAAAAAATAAGAAAAAAATAAGAAAAAAATAAGAAAAAAATACTTTAGCTCCAGACTTCTTCCGTTTGATATTGTCATTACTGCCACAAGTGGTGGAACAGTGTATTACAACTGATACAGACCACAGCTGAGGCGGCCTGGCCTACCGGTTAAGAAACACTGGTCTATAGCAGACCTGGGCATTCTGCGGCCCGCGGGCCGCATCCGGCCCTTTGTACGTCCCTGTCCGGCCCGCGTGAGGCCAATCATAAATTACAAAATACATTTTAAAAAGTATCTATCTCGAGTGTGCAATACAACGGTGCTGCTTTTGTTTTGAAAAGCGTTATTTGTATGACTTCCGTGTGGACGTATGCTCGTGCGCGCAGCGGAAATCACAAATTACAAAATAAATTTAAAAAAACATCTGTCATGCGTGCAATACAACTGTGCTGCTTTTATTTTGAAAAGTGTCCTTTATGGGCGTGTATGTCCTGTTAGTGAAGGCGCACAGCGAGTGATGCCCGCTTATCCCCGAGACGCTAAAAAAAGAAAAGGTGTTGACGAATGGCGTGTTTTCAACA
Organism: Entelurus aequoreus; assembly: GCF_033978785.1. Taxonomy (NCBI): domain Eukaryota; kingdom Metazoa; phylum Chordata; class Actinopteri; order Syngnathiformes; family Syngnathidae; genus Entelurus; species Entelurus aequoreus. The sequence continues at coordinate 101,672,924 of NC_084731.1, read as the reverse complement.
AGACATGGACTGCCAAGTAAAGGTAAAGCCGTGTGCTTAATTTGTAGTACACATATTGCTGTGTTTGAAGAATATAGTGTAACGACCTGCTGAAGTGGATGTTGTCTTGAGTTGCGTAAATGAGGAGTGAGGATATGTGCGTGTGGAAGGAACGAGATAAGTTGAGCTGTGTTAGTATAGCTTGCTCAATAAAAGTTTAAAAAGAGCGTCAGACTTGGTGTGCACTTCTTCTGGACGCTACAATTGATGTCAGAAGTAAAACTTTTCGCATACTGTGCTGCCTAATTGTGTGCGCAGCCTGCTACGTCATCGAGAGGTACGTGCCACGTAAGGAGCTCGCCGCAGAGAGAGAGAGAGAGAGAGAGAGAGAGGGGCAGTGCATGTCTACAGGTGCCATGGGGGAATTCCACCCTCAATGAAGACTCCCAGGTTTGATGGCAAGGCGAACTGGGAGGCATTTCATCCCACTTCTGACATCAATTGTAGCGTCCAGAAGAAGTGCACACCAAGTCTGACGCTCTTTTTAAACTTTTATTGAGCAACCTATACTAACACAGCTCAACTTATCTCGTTCTTTCCACACGCACAGCTATCCTCACTCCTCATTTCCGCAACAGCAACGCTTCCTCCTTCTTCGCCAATCACCTTGCAGGCGTGTTACGTTCACAACAAAGAGGATGCAGGATAAAGTGACAGAAATTTAAATTTTTGCATGGTATTACACATCAGGAAGCGTTGTGTAAGAAAGTGTTAAAAATAAAACCATCAAAAGCCATCTGCTTTTGAATAAAGATAAGTTAGGTTAAATGAAAATATTATTTTTTTTTTTATCTTACGGTATATCAAAAATAATTTAAGCAAAATTTAATTGAAATATTGTCGGTGTGGCCCTCCAGCGGTGCTCTGGTTGCTTATGCGGCCCCCGGTAAAAATTAATTGCCCACCCCTGGTCTATAGGATGTACTACATTCTCTAATTAGACGAAGACTAAAACTTACTGTACAAGGAGGCTGCATCCAAGGCTCTCCGTCAATTTGCATGGGCAAGGATTTCGAAGTCCTATACGGGGGGAGCCAAAATGTCATTTTTGTTATTATTATTTTGTATAAATATGTTGTGTTTTGAGGGAGGCAAAGGATCACAACCTGATGGTTACTTGGGAAGTCTGCGCCAGCCTGTGCCCGGCGCTCTTTAGTCCAGTGTAGATCTGACCCATTTCGATCACCCCTTCCAGACCGAGCACCTCCAGACGCTTGTCGGTCATATCTGGACAGAGATCTTGCTCGAAAATTGTGCAGGAAACCGAGGACGGAAACCCTTACCTTGAGGCGTGGTTTTCAGAACTTCTGGATCTGTGATGGCGTCATGCTGCGTCACATCTGCTGGCTCGCCAGGCTTCTTGGACTGGCCCCATAGGTTGGTGCCGCCGTACATGCTGGGTATGTTGACCACAGCGATGCCCGCTATGGAGACGCTGCTCAGGTCCAGATGTTTGCCACTGCACTGTGGGGAGGGGTTGAACAGAGATAAGGATCACACATCAAGCCCCTTAGACAGGGAAAGGTCAAAGGAAGGTTCACCTCAATTGTCAGGCAGTCTGCGAGCTTCTTGAACGACAAGTTGATGGTCTCAGACGAGGCCAGCTCCAAATACCACAGCTTGTTTTTTATTCTTAAAAACATCAGAGGACATAAGTGTGACAGTATTGTGGAGACCGCGGCACTTTGGTTTCAAGTCTTCCCAGTAATACTGTGACAGTATCTGACGAAAACTTAGTGAGTGTAGTTTTTTTCTGGCGCTTTAGAGTTGGCTGGGTCTGAAAATATACTACATCTGCCAGAATCCTCTGCCCAGCGTGGGAGCAGCAAAGTGGGGGAGTGGAAGGCTGTAAGCAGAAAGTGCATGGTCCTAACAGGTAAGAAGAACTGGGTTTTTTTGGACATTCCCTGAAAATGTCGTCAAACTCAGTCTGTTTGAGTTCCGTTGCTGACAAACACACAAACTCTGATGAAAACATAACCTCAAAATATACACTTAAAAGCCATTTGCAGCCCGCAACTATTTTTTTTAATGGCCCACAGCACATTATTTTAAAAAGTAAAAAACACATTACGAAGGAAAATAAAAGAGCAAACACCTGAAATACAACGAGAAAAAGTTGCAATGTTGACTCAGACAAAGCTACCATGAAGGCTTTTTTTTTTTCTTTAAAACTGTCATTGCTCAACAAAAAACTTTTCTGAATAATTGTTCAGCTGTGGTTTGGTAAAATAGTTCAGATGTTCACCAATGTTTATCTTGTCTTAATTTGTATTCTGGTTTTATTGGTATTTTTATATACATATGGCCATATATTGTTATTTATAATCATTCGTATGTATTCCACAAAGTTTTTTTGGTGAGGGAAAATAATGATCTCATTGTAAATACTACATATGGGGAGGAATATGTCACCACCTTATGGAATGTTTGCAATTAAAACATAAGCCCTAACAAGTTATTATATATATATATATATATATATATATATATATATATACATATATATATATATATATATATATACAAGTATATATATATACGTATAAACATATATACAGTATATATACATTTATACGTATATATGTATAAATGTGTATATATATATATATATATATATATATATATATATATATATATATATATATATATATATATATGTGTGTGTGTGTATACATTTATGTATATAATATATATATATACATACAGTATAAACATAATTAAAGTATATATTTACATATATGTATATATACGTATATGTGTGTAAATATATATATACATACATACATACACATATACATACATATGTATATATACATACATGTGTATATATACAGTACATATATACGTATAAACATATATACATATGTATATATACACATATATACATACTGTACATACATATATATATCATATATACAATGTATATATATACATATATACATACAAAATATACATACATACACATATATATACATACAAAATATATATGCACATATACCTGTATATATACACATATACAGAGCCGGCCCAAGGCATAAGCGTACTAAGCGCTTGCTTAGGGCCCCGCGGCCACCAGGGGGCCCCCAAAAGGAATTAACAAAAAATTCTTATTTTTTATTTTTTGCATGTACGAGTCTGACTGATGATTGCTAAATGATCAATCTTTGGGTAGCTCTGCGGATAGCCTGCACTCTTCCTGTGACTGTTGCATCTGCAGAGCGGAGCTTTTCCAAGCTCAAATGAATAAAAAACTACTTGAGATCTTCCATGGCTCAAGAAAGACTGAGTGGACTGGCAGTGATTAGTATTAATAACAAAGTCAGCCATCAGATTTCTTACAGTGATGTCATAAATGACTTTGCCTCCAGAAAAGCCAGGAAGCACAGGTTTTAAGGAGTAGGTGGAGTGGTGTGGGTGGTGAAGAACAGAGGAACAAAACTGTGATGTGATGGTCAAATGTGTGAATTAAGGACCTAAATTTAAGGTAGTTTATTTTGATTTTTTCCCCAAAAAATTTTTGCACATCGTTATGTACATTTACATAGTTTTAATATGTAGTAAATTTATATTTGTTTATAAACCGTTATGTTACCTTGTTTCTGGTCACTCTGTTCATTAATATTATTTAAGTATTTGCTTGATATTTAATTTAATTATGTTGTTTTTTGTACAATTGAATTTGTTCCTTTTTATATATATTTAAGTGATTTTATTGTTGCACTTTATTGTTTTTCTTGCACTACGAATTATTTTTGCCCATTGCTGTTTCAGGTTTTTGTTACCAAAAATAATAAAGTGAATCAGAATCAGCTTTATTGTTCAGTTATGTTTAACACACATGGAATTTAACTTCAGTAGACTGTGCTCTCTTCGTACAAAGTAAACATTAAATATGAACAATTAACTAAAACTATAAACTAGTAATTAAAGACTAATATGTACAAGACTGATGAGACAAGATGACACTTTTACTGTAAATACAAAGCTTTATCACTTGGACTGTTCAACCCCAGGCCACTCTTGTAGCTGAATGTTTTCTACATTTTAAGATTAGGAACCATATGTGGCACTTTGGACATCATTCGTTCATTCATTGGTATTATTTATGTTCTTAACTGGGCCACCCCCATATCTTTATAAATGACATGTCATTTGTAAAGACATGGCAGGCTGACAATAGGATAATGTAAACAACACTGCCAGAGCCGCAATGAGTTTATAGTAGGTGTGTGAATGATCAACAATCAATATTATTGGCAGAAATAGAGGGCCCCAAAATCAAATTTTGCTTAGGGCCCCATGGAGGCTTGGGCCGGCACTGCACATACATACATACATACATACATACATACACATTTTATATATATATATATATATATATATATATATATATATATATATATATATATATATATATATATATATATATATATATATATATATATATATATATATATATATATATACATATACAAATCCCGTTTCCATATGAGTTGGGAAATTGTGTTAGATGTAAATATAAACGGAATACAATGATTTGCAAATCATTTTCAACCCATATTTAATTGAATGCACTACAAGGACAACATATTTGATGTTCAAACTCAAACTTTTTTTTTTTTTTTGCAAATGATACTTAACTTAGAATTTCATGGCTGAAACACGTGCCAAAGTAGTTGGGAAAGGGCATGTTCACCACTGTGTTACATGGCCTTTCCTTTTAACAACACTCAGTAAACGTTTGGGAACTGAGGAGACACATTTTTTAAGCTTCTCAAGTGGAATTCTTTCCCATTCTTGCTTGATGTACAGCTTAAGTTGTTCAACAGTCCGGGGGTCTCCGTTGTGGTATTTTAGGCTTCATAATGCGCCACACATTTTCAATGGGAGACAGGTCTGGACTACAGGCAGGCCAGTCTAGTACCCGCACTCTTTTACTATGAAGCCACATTGATGTAACACGTGGCTTGGCATTGTCTTGCTGAAATAAGCAGGGGCGTCCATGGTAACGTTGCTTGGATGGCAACATATGTTGCTCCAAAACCTGTATGTACCTTTCAGCATTAATGGTGCCTTCACAGATGTGTAAGTTACCCATGTCTTGGGCACTAACACACCGCCATACCATCACAGATGCTGGCTTTTCAACTTTGCGCCTATAACAATCCGGATGGTTCTTTTCCGCTTTGGTCCGGAGGACACAACGTCCACAGTTTCCAAAAACAATTTGAAATGTGGACTCGTCAGACCACAGAACACTTTTCCACTTTGTATCAGTCCATCTTAGATGAGCTCAGGCCCAGCGAAGCCGACGGCGTTTCTGGGTGTTGTTGATAAACGGTTTTCGCCTTGCATAGGAGAGTTTTAACTTGCACTTACAGATGTAGCGACCGACTGTAGTTACTGACAGTGGGTTTCTGAAGTGTTCCTGAGCCCATGTGGTGATATCCTTTACACACTGATGTCGCTTGTTGATGCAGTACAGCCTGAGGGATGGAAGGTCACGGGCTTAGCTGCTTACGTGCAGTGATTTCTCCAGATTCTCTGAACCCTTTGATGATATTACGGCGCGTAGATGGTGAAATCCCTAAATTCGTTGCAATAGCTGGTTGAGAAAGGTTTTTCTTAAACTGTTCAACAATTTGTTCACGCATTTGTTGACAAAGTGGTGACCCTCGCCCCATCCTTGTTTGTGAATGACTGAGCATTTCATGGAATCTACTTTTATACCCAATCATGGCACCCACCTGTTCCCAATTTGTCTGTTTACCTGTGGGATGTTTCAAATAAGTGTTTGATGAGCATTCCTCAACTTTATCAGTATTTATTACCACCTTTACCAAATTCTTTGTCACGTGTTGCTGGCATCAAATTCTAAAGTTAATGATTATTTGCAAAAAAAAATGTTTATCAGTTTGAACATCAAATATGTTGTCTTTGTAGCATATTCAACTGAATATGGGTTGAAAATGATTTGCAAATCATTGTATTCCGTTTATATTTACATCTTACACAATTTCCCAATTCAAATGGAAACGGGGTTTGTATGTATATATATATATATATATATATATATATATATATATATATATATATATATATACTGTATATATATATATATATATATATATATATATATACATATATATATAAATATATACATACATATATACATACATACATACATACATATATATATGTATACACACACACACACATACATACATACATACATATATATATATATATACACACACATACATACATACATACATACATATATATATATGTATACACACACACACACATACATACATACATACATATATATATATATACACACACACATACATACATACATACAGTATATGTATATATTTGATAAGGTTTTCCTGTGTTCCATCCTCACCTGCTGTTGAACTTCTGAGGGTGTTTCTCTCTCATGGAATGAAAGCGATGCGCAATAGCAGCATCCTGCGCAGCCGAACATGTTCATGTGTCGATGGAGGCATGTGTGCGCACCAATATTTCATCTTACCAACTCACCACTCCTATTGAGAAGTAGCTATTGATGATCTGGCTGGGGACGGGGTCTCCAGTTTCTTTAGGATCATTCTGGATCACCTCGATGTTCCAGCGGTCCATGTGGATCAGCTCACTTTCCTCAATGTTCTTCAGGATCTCGCTCAGGTCCGAGCCTTCGTAGCCTTCCGCCGAGGAGCATTGACGCTAGTTAGTGGGAGGCTACTCGCTTGTTTGCCTGTGCAGCGTTCTTTTACCTCCTCCCCAGCGCAGACAGCGAGCCAAGTCGTTCCCCGTGCCCAAGGGCAGGATAGCCACCTGAGGGGGCACCTGGAGGTCCGCTTTGTCTGGAAAGGACGGCGCAGAGTTAAATGTGTGGGGCCCAATTCTTCTTCAAAAGCGCTACCTATAGCATCCAGGAGCCACCCGACCGTGCCGTCTCCCCCGCAGGCCAAGATCCTGTAGTCACGGACATTACGGAAGAAGCGTAACCTAAAATAAAACAAGTTCTTGTTAATAGAGAATAAAATGTACATCTTATAGGCGAGCTAGGATGCCATTTACCCTGGGGCGGGGCCACCGTCTGATAGGTTGTACACTTGGCGCGGGTTCAGCAGGTACTGAAACACGCTGAGAACTCTGTAGAAGACACGCAAATAATCCTAAATGTCATTACGATACATTTAGCCTTGCTCATAAACGCATGACAATGCACCAGGGGCCTCATGTATTAAAACCCGCATGGATTTCCTGCCAAAAATTGGTGTACGCACAAATCCAGAAGACGTCGTACGCACAAATTCAGATGCACTGAAATGTGCGCACGCTTTCTTAAACATTTTTTTCTTTCATTTCATTGTCAGTTTTTAAAGGAGCCATATGTAATAATTTCATGTCAAGTCATCATTAAATGTCCCTGATATCTCAAAAGGAATTAATAAATCACGTTCCTTTCCAATACGTCTATAACTGATAAAAGTAGTTCAGCCGGGATATGCTCATTTCAAAATTAGATTTACAGCCCCGAAATCTTGTTTTCAATTCGATGCCCCGCCCTCCACCGTTTGACCAATTAAAAAGTCAGTGAGTGTCACATCCAGGTTGCCAGTTACGCACCGCCATCTTTGTCTGGCTACTGCCACTGGTAAAGTTACTAAACATATCAGACCTTAGTCAATCTAAAAGGCCTCGTTACCATTCTCAACTTATTCATGACAAAGCCAGGAACAAAACCAGGATTTGTATCGGGGATGCCTTTGAAAGATGGAGACGATTGAAGGCGGGGAAGATTTTTTCATCTGACGCCAAACTTGCTACGTTCCTCCTTGATAGCTAAGTCAGGCATTTACATTTTGTTATTACTTGTAATAAATGGAAATGGACATTTGGTATGTAAACTATATTGTCCAATACAGTCTATGATCTTGTCTAACAAAGACAGTATGTTCCTGCAACCAATGCTGAGCATGCTAGCCCGGTCAATGACACATGGAAATACAGGCTAACGGGGTAAATATATGCCCGTTAGCCTGTATGTCGAGGCGTCATCCAACTGACAGGGCAAAATATATTTTCGACAAATAAAAACTATGTGGATATGGTTGTGTCAGTGCCTATGTCCTTCTCAATATGCTGATACGCTGAGGAAATGGGTTCCAACATTAGCACGGCTGTCATCATGGCAATGTGAAACGTATGGAGACAGCCAAATAACATGATAAAATAATTCCTCATTGGTGTTTGCATATTGTGGACTACATGTACCAAGTTATATGGCAAGTTTTGAAACAGTAGCCTATAGACATACCTTGGTAAATGTCTCCTCTTTATAACCATTGCTAGCGTTGGTTGTAGTTGGTTTTAGTCTTTGTTTTCTGATAGTACTGACAATAACCATATGATTGCCATTTGTTGTGATATTGTACGCAGGCATGATGTACTTCTTCCTGAAAATAGCCTCATTTCTGTGTAAAATGTGTTGGTTAGAGATTTGTTATTGCCAAAACGCTTGTCTATTCAGCTATTATGATCCCAGCACCTCAACCCCTAGTAAGAGGCAGTGGAAGTTTGAAGTTCCTTGGATTAGGCTGCGTATCTGGCAATCTCAGTCAGGGAGAGAGGGAGAGAGGGAGAGAGGGAGGGGACTACAGAATTTTGACCGTGATTGCAGTACCATTTCTGGCCAGATTGTTACATATGGTTCCTTTAAGTACGTTATAAAGGTTCAGAAAAATTAAATGTTGCTGTGAAAGTTCAATAATAAGGTTGTTTGAGTGAAATTATGAATTATGAACACAACGTATACACCCTTGCAAAAAAATGCAAAATGCACTATTTAATATGTTTGTGTTTATGCTTCACTAATGAGAGTATTTGGCAAGCACCATTTTGTCCTACTAATTTCAGTGGCCCTTGAACTCACTGTTGTGTGGACTGTGACTCAACAGCTTTTTTTTTCCGACGCTGCCACAGAAAGACGTGTTTGATGCCACTCCTTCTTTGTCTCATTTTGTCCAACAAACGTTTTATACTGTGCGTGAATGCACAAATGTGAGCTTTTTTGATGTCATTGACTTATGTGGAGTTCTAATCAGGCATATTTACATGGCTGTTGCATGTCTGCAACCTAATCGATGCTAACATGCTATTTAGGCTAGCAGTATGTACATATTGCATTATTATGCCTCGTTTGTAAGTATATTTGAGCTCATTCAACATCCTTTACTTATATCCTCTGTATATTTAGTTTATTTTTCCATGTCTCGTGACACATTATCTGTATGTAAAATTGGCTGCATTTCTGATAGTTGTTTGTGTGCCATGTTGTTCCAGACCACAGCAAACATTAGCCAGCTTGCAAAGATTGTAATAAATGCATTAGAAGAAGACAGCCTGCCATTTCCTTTAACTTGAACACACACGTCTATACCTTTGGCCATTGGTCATTTCCAGGAGTTATTTGACCCTCTGAGAAGTTTCACTAATGTTTTCAAATGTTGTAAAAATGTGTAGAATAAATATTACATTTCAAAATTTCTGTCAACGAAGATTTGCGTCAGCCTGCGAGACATAGTCATTTTGATAGTAGGCTAATATAGCTAATTAGCCACTTACATCATGTGTTGCCTTCATTATAACATTTATATAAGACTTTTAAAGTCATTTTGATAGTAGGCTAATAAAGCTAATATAGACACTTAGATTATGTGTTGTCTTCATTATAACACTTATATAATACTTTTAGAGTAATTTTGATAATAGGCTAATATAGCTAATTAGCTACTATAGACACTTACATCACGTGTTGTCTTCATTATAACACATAAGACTTTTAAAGTCATTTTGATAGTAGGCTAATATAGCTAATTAGCCACCTTCGTCGTGTGTTGCCTTCATTATAACACTTATATAAGACTTTTAAAGTCATTGTGATAGTAGGCTAATATAACTAATATAGACACTTACATCATGTGTTCATTATATCACTTATACAAGTCTTTTAATTTTTTGCGGCTCCAGACAGATTACTTTTTTGTATATTTGGTCCAGTATTGATGGCTCTTTCAACAGTTTGAGTTGCCGACCCCTGGTTTAGGAGCCTAAAACAATATTAAATAAGTAATATTAAAGAGCGAAATGGGGCCACACAAAGTTTATAACTAGCTTTGAGCAAAAATACTTGAACAATTGTATGTTGCGTTGGGATTTCAATAGTAAGAATATTAAACATCTGCATGATCATGTTTGTAAAAGCAGATGTGTCAGTATGGGGTCTCATGACATCGTGCAGGGATAAGAGCAAAACTCACTTTTCACCCTGATTTCCTCCACTTTTGGGGTTTACAAACACTAGCAGGGGGTGAGTGTCCGGAACTGCGACCACCTGAGGAGACACTTTGTTCATCCATTTTGTGCACATATATTCCTGTAACATTCATTTTCTAGTCTAAATCAGCCCAAAATAATTGCCAAATGTACCTGTAGAATGTGGCCGTCAGGTGTCATGTTCAACAGGGTGGTGTCATGCTCCTTGATAAAACACAATCCCAACACTTGTTTAAGAAATGACTTATCAAATCATTAATTATTCATCGGTTGTTGTTTTATTACTGTATTTTACAGACTATAAGCCACTACTTTTTTTCCAACGCTTTGAACCCTGACGCTTATAAAACGGTGCGGCTAATTTGTAGATTTGTTATTAGTAGTGCTATGGCGACATCTTGTGGACAAGTTTGCTTACTGCAGGTTGAAAAAGGACTTCCCCTTTCATGCCTTGAACCGGAAGTATATCCCGTTTTGTCTACTGGTCATCCGTAGCGTTTGTACGCTTATGGATTCGTCATTCACCACTCCCAGCAACGTTTGTAAGTTTTACAATATGACTGAAACAATTCTTACATACTAGACCGTCCCATGTGGGAGGTCTGTACGTGCTATTGTAATGCAATCAAGCTAGCGTCGTTATCATTAGCTAATATGCTACCAGGTTTACGAGTATCTGTGTTGGTATCATTAACTTACAATTACATTCATTTTGTATTGTTTCAGTTTCACAAATTCCTCAGTAAATTCACCAAAACGTCACCGTGGAGATAACTGATTGGAGAGCAAGCTTGCGATGACTTCTGTTTTGTTTGATCAGTCGTTTGGAAACAATTAAGGTATGTAAATAAACATTTACAAAATCTTTCATACCAGTTGTAAGGAAGGGATAGTAGTTCTTTTAGAGTTGGGACACGATGGACAGATTCCGGCCAGAGAATCCTTTAATCATCTTTATTGCTGAAAGGTAGATGTGAATGTGTGTGGTTTTGTGTGTGTATGTGTGTGTGTGTGTGTGTGTGGTCTAAACAAATAGAGAAAAGAGGAAATATTACAATCCAATTATATACTCATTAATATGCAGCAATATACATGGATATGCATACATAATATAACATAATATAATATAATATAAAAGTGTGCATAACAACAACATATATACTGCATTTAACTATGTATGAACTTCCAACAAGTTTCTAAGCTTCAGAGCCATACATGGCGATTATGTGGTCTATGTCGCCATCTAAAGGCCAAACTCCGCCATCGCAGTTGCAATGACGTTAAATAAACTACACGTAAATGTAAACGCCGTCAACGAGACTAATTAGCTCTCAATCGACCCAAAAACAACTGATCTTAGCATACAATGCACCAAACATTTGCAGAAGTAGCAAGGCACGACAGTCAGTTCAAATGCTGTAACAGTATGTGACAAAACTTACATTTAGTCGTCAACGCACACAAGGCTGGCTGCCACCACTGATTGAAACCGGCTATTCTGACAAAGACGTGCTTTAAAGGGGAAATGACGTCACAGATTGACCTATCAACCTAAATGCATAGGAACATTACAAAACTGGTTAAAGGCACACAATAGGCTTTCGTACACAGCCGCCCCCAACTGTCCGTATGGCAGTTGAAACTAGAAGAAAGTCTATGAGGTAGTGTCCTCGTCATCAAGAGGTGGAAGCATGATCAGTCGGGCGACTGGGCGAAGGTAGGTGCGATTCTTCACTTGTATTCTGGCAGTCCAGACCCGTCCATCTGCTCCTGGATGTGTCTGAGTGATCCGTCCTACAGGCCACGATCCTCGGGGGAGTTGAGGATCCACTATCAAGACAACTTGACCAGCCAAAAGGGTCTTGCCATCGTTCCTCCACTTGTTACGTTCTTGCAGAAAATCCACGGCGGAAGGTGGGGATGAAGCACCAGCAACAGCCGCCCCATGAAGGGAGCTAGCTGTCTCTTGTAGAAGCTGTTTCCATGTGGAGAACTTACTGAAATCAGTAAGCTGAGTGGATGAAGCACAGGAAATAGTTCCAACGAAGGCGGATTTCCTCAGCTCTGTGGCATCCGGTTCCAGGTCAGATGTAGGCAAATTGGGCCACTCATTTTCTGGCAGGTGAAGGAAGTGCGGGCCCTTATTCCAGCGGTGCTCTTGGATCATTTCCCAGGTTGACCACTTGTCAAGGAGATCTGCAGGCTGGATCTGGTCGTCCCAGCCAAGGTTGGACTTCCACATATCTTGGATGAGCACCTTACACCGAGTGGTAAATGGTACAATGAATCCTAGGGGGTCATAAAGCTTGGCCAGGACACTGTAGACATTTCGAAGAGTGGCAGCTGATGATTCTGTTGTGTGACGCTTGAAACTCAGAGTGTCATTCAAACAATCCCAGCATAGTCCAAGAGTGGGTTCGTGGAGGTTATCACTTGCTTTGGATAACCACAGCTCACTAGTTGCTGATCGTGCATCAGGTGGTAGATGGGCCACAACTTCTGGCATGTTGCTAGCCCACTGTCGGATCTCGAAACCTCCCTTGCTAAGAAGTTCACGCAGAGTGTCAATGAGAGCTTTGGCTTCTTCAACCTTACTCAGACTGTGGAGGCAATTATCCACATAGAAGGAGTGCTCAACCACTTGCATGAGCAGAGAGTCTGGTGGCTCATAGTCCCTGACGTGCTGCTGTAAGGCGTACACTGCACAACAGGGGCTGCAGGTTGTTCCGAAAGGTAGGACCTGCCATTCAAGGATCTGCGCTCTAGATTCCCTTTCCATGTTCTGCCACAGGAATCGAAGGAGTGGTTTATCATGGTCAAGTAAGCGGATCTGGTGAAACATTGACTTGATATCCCCGCTTATGGCTATTGCATGACATCGGAACCGCAAGAGGACTCCAATCATAGTAGGGCCCAACGTTGGTCCAGGGAGGAGATGATCATTCAAAGACTGGCCATTGTAGGAGAAAGAACAGTTGAAGACCCCTCTGTCTTTCCCATTGTGGTGCACCATATGATGTGGTACGTACCACGACTCAGTACTCTTTGCTGCCTCCTCTGAAGGAATCTCAGCAACGTATCCTGTTTTGATAAGTTTGTCCATCTCTCTACGATAAGAGGTTGCAAGGTGAGGGTCTTTGGCCAACCTGCGTTCAATGCGGCGCAAGTTTGGCATTACAGCATCTGAAGGTGCACATAGCATAGTGCTTGGCTGGCGACGTAACAGGGGTGTCGCGTAGCGCTGGATACCATCAACAGGTACACGCTTAGAGTCAGTCTGTAAAAGAGAGAGACCTTGTTGGTCTTGCTTGGAACGAGATGCAATCTTCTCGCTGACGTAAGGGAGAGTATCGATCTGCCAGAGACGTTCCACATTCTTGAAAAGTTCGGTATATGGGGATTCAGTGGTAACGTGCAGACAGGAAGGCTGATGGGAAGATGCATAAATCACAGACGGACCTTGTAGGGACCAGCCTAGGTTGGTACAGACTGCTATGGGGCCGCCAGATGGGCCTGCTCGCACCGGCTCTGTAGGAGCAAGAAGCTGGGACATATCAGAACCTATGAGGAGTAGCGGTTGCGCTCGATGGATAGGCAGCAAAGGAAGGTCTTTGAGGTGCTCGTAGCGTTTTTGGAGGGCCGCTACTGGATATGTGTGCTGAGATAGGCTCAGATTCTCAGCTGTGAAGGCATTTTTAATCCAATACTTCTTGCTTGGCTTGAAGATGGGGGAGACGTGAAGGCTGACTGACGAACCATTGAGCACTTTCACTTCTTGTTGAACAGTTCTCAGGTGAAGGGTTTCAGGATGCTTAGCAAGTTGTAGTTGCTCTACTGCATAGGGGAGGATGAGTGTTCTCTCAGAACCATCATCGAGCACAGCAAATGTCTCTAGAGTGCGGTCTCCATTTTGTAGGAGCACTTTAACAACTTTCAGCAAAACTCTTTGAGGGCTTTGAGGCTGTTCCAGGTAGACTGTGGGTTTTTGGTTACTCATCATCAGGACTTGTTGAGATGACTCTTGGATCGTGTCATGCAGTACTGTGAGGTGCGTCTGTTTGCATAATTTACAAGGGCGTTTAAGCGTACATGCTGCAGCTTTGTGGCCACGACCGCACTTCCAACATCTGTTACCTTCTTGGATCCACTTATTGATCTCACTGGTATTCAGTTTCTTGAAGTCCAGGCATGAGTTGAGGTAATGTTCCTTACTGTTGCAAAATGGACAATAAGGACTAGGTTTAAAGGGTTTTGACTTTGTCAGATTGGTGCTCTGGCTGCTACCAGTTTCACCAGAACATAAGAGAATTGATGCTGTCCTTTGTTTGGGCCATGGACTATTATAATCCCTCTTGGCAGGAGGAGGCCCCGGGTTGTAGAGGTGAGTGACTCGGCTGGCGAGGCGCTTAGCTTGAGCTTTAACTTGAAGCCAGGATGCCAGGTCGGGCAGGGTGTAAGTTTGGTTGGTACCTGGCTGTAGAATGCCTCGACAAAGACAGTATTCCATAAATCCGTCTTGGTGAGCAGGAGGCATTTTACTTACGAGGCGGTCAACGTGAGAACCACATTTGAGCTCGCATCCAAGGGGTCCCTCTAAAGTCCGCAGCATACCAACTAAGGTCTGAACTGAGAGAGCAAAGGTGTCGAAAGCTTCTGCATCCCCCACTCTGATGGCTGGTGAGTTCAGGATAGCTCCTAGTTCACTCTGTACTAGTTGTCTAGGCTGGCCATATTTGTCTTGTAGAGCCCCTAGCGCAGCCGTGTACGGGTTTGGGTCATACATGAATGACTTGGCTAACTGCAGAGCGTTAGGGAGTTTGAGCTGATTCAGTAGAACTTGATATTTATATTGCTCGCTCAGGTGAGGATGACTATTCATCAAGTTCTCTAACGCCATCTTGAGTAGGGCGAAATCACTTTCCCGGCCACTCTCAAACCTTGGAAGTACTGGTTTGGGAATGCCATAGGATGTAGCGATCAGCGTCTCGATGCCCGGGTAGGACCAGGGTGGTGCTGCCGGGGCTGGAGTAGCAGATGGTAATGTGTATTGAACATACTGCCCAGCAGCAGGAGGAGGTGCACCAGCTGGAACTGGTGGTTGTGGTACAGAAGTTTGCATGGTTTGTGGCACTGCGGCTGCATGTGTCATTGTTGATGCATAACTAGATGTGGGAATGACTGGCATATGTTGACTTGTGAAAGACACAGATGCAGGAGTTGTAGTGGGGGCTACTAAAGTCGGGACACAAGTTTGTGCACCTTGCACAGGAATGGGAATCGTTGTCAATGGCTGTGTAATCGGGATAGCGGCAGCGGATTTCATTGGAGTTATTGATGGGAGCTGAAGCATGTCAGCAGCGGGCGGAGCTGACGTTGTTGACATTGCATCATCTTCAGACTCCGACAGGAAAGACTTGACAATACGGGCAATGTGTAAGTCTTTCTCCAGTTTCTTTAAGCGTCTGCGCCGTTCCATTTCCCTTGCCATATTCTCCTTGGCAAGGTGAGCATCCTCTTGTAGTCTTTGTCCTTCTTTAGCTTGTGCATCCAATCTCTTAGCCTCCAAGTCAGCTTTCCTTTCCTCCTCTATTTCTTGCTGTAGGTCAGCAAGCTCCAAACCTTTAATTCGCTCCTCTAGGGCAGCTGTTTGAACATCCGGAATATTTTGGAGCAGTTGAAGCCCATGCGATCGCCGAGAGGATCGACGTGAAGAAGCAGATGACTGGTACTCTGACGCACTCCTAGCTCTGGTTGGCCTTGCTTCACCGTGTTGTCCTACTGGTAGTGAGGAGATTTGGGCAGCAGGCAGTTGAGAGGGAAGGAGGGTGACATCGTAAGGGGCCAAATGCTGTGGTAGTCGAATGTCTCTCTTTGGCCTGACAGAGGGCTGGTGATCAGCAGGTGATGACTCCATAGTGTCTGATGGTGGAACTCTATCCGGCTCGAAGGACCAATGTAAGGAAGGGATAGTAGTTCTTTTAGAGTTGGGACACGATGGACAGATTCCGGCCAGAGAATCCTTTAATCATCTTTATTGCTGAAAGGTAGATGTGAATGTGTGTGGGTTTGTGTGTGTATGTGTGTGTGTGTGTGTGTGTGGTCTAAACAAATAGAGAAAAGAGGAAATATTACAATCCAATTATATACTCATTAATATGCAGCAATATACATGGATATGCATACATAATATAACATAATATAATATAATATAAAAGTGTGCATAACAACAACATATATACTGCATTTAACTATGTATGAACTTCCAACAAGTTTCTAAGCTTCAGAGCCATACATGGCGATTATGTGGTCTATGTCGCCATCTAAAGGCCAAACTCCGCCATCGCAGTTGCAATGACGTTAAATAAACTACACGTAAATGTAAACGCCGTCAACGAGACTAATTAGCTCTCAATCGACCCAAAAACAACTGATCTTAGCATACAATGCACCAAACATTTGCAGAAGTAGCAAGGCACGACAGTCAGTTCAAATGCTGTAACAGTATGTGACAAAACTTACATTTAGTCGTCAACGCACACAAGGCTGGCTGCCACCACTGATTGAAACCGGCTATTCTGACAAAGACGTGCTTTAAAGGGGAAATGACGTCACAGATTGACCTATCAACCTAAATGCATAGGAACATTACAAAACTGGTTAAAGGCACACAATAGGCTTTCGTACACCAGTATATATATATGAAGCCTATATACCAGTATGTAAAAATCTTTTTTCTTCTAAAATTTGGTGGGTGCGGCTTAAGTCCCGGTGCCGGTTGAAAATGGACTTCCTGTTTCATGCCTTGAACCGGAAGTATATCCCGTTTTGTCTACTGGTCATCCATAGCGCTTCTACTCGTATGGATTAGTCATTCATCACTCCCAGCAACGTTTGGAAGATTTACAATATAACTAAAACAAATTTTACTTACTAGACCGCCCTATTTGTGAGATCTGTACGTGCTATTGTAATGTAATCAAGCTAGCGTCATTAGTATTAGTAAAATGCTAACCGGTGTACGAGTGTCTGTGTTAGTATCATTAACTTACAATGGCCTTCTTTTTGTATTGTTTCAGTTTTGCAAATTCCTTAGTAATGTCATCAAAACGTCACCGTGGAGTTATTGATTCTGTTTAGCTCAGTAGTCCCCAAAATCCAGCCCGCGGGAAGTCCTAATTTAAAAATATATATATATATATATATATATATATATATATATATATATATATATATATATATATATATATATATATATATATACAAACCCCGTTTCCATATGAGTTGGGAAATTGTGTTAGATGTAAATATAAACGGAATACAATGATTTGCAAATACTTTCCAAGCCATATTCATTTGATGTTCAAACTCATGAACTTTATTTTTGACACGATGTCGAATATTTCCAAAAACAATTTGAAATGTGCACTCGTCAGACCACAAAACACTTTTCCACTTTGCATGAGTCCATCTTAGATGATCTCGGGCCCAGAGAAGCCGGCTGCGTTTCTGGATGTAGTTGATAAATGGCTTTCGCTTTGCATAGTAGAGCTTTAACTTGCACTTACAGATGTAGCGACGAACTCTATTTGGTGACAGTGGTTTTCTGAAGTGTTCTTGAGCCCATGTGGTGATATCCTTTAGAGATTGATGTTGGTTTTTGATACAGTGCCGTCTGAAGAATCGAAGGTCACGGTCATTCAATGTTGGTTTCCGGCCATGCCGCTTACGTGGAGTGATTTCTCCAGATTCTCTGAACCTTTTGATGATATTATGGACCGTAGATGTTGAAATCCCTAAATTTCTTGCAATTGCACTTTGAGAAACATTGTTCTTAAACTGTTTGACTATTTGCTCACGCAGTTGTGGACAAAGGGGTGTACCTCGCCCCATCCTTTCTTGTGAAAGACTGAGCATTTTTTGGGAAGCTGTTTTTATACTCAATCATGGCACCCACCTGTTCCCAATTAGCCTGCACACCTGTGGGATGTTCCAAATAAGTGTTTGATGAGCATTCCTCAACTTTATCAGTATTTATTGCCACCTTTCCCAACTTCTTTGTCACGTGTCGCTGGCATCAAATTCTAAAGTTAATGATTATTTGCAAAAAAAAATGTTTATCAGTTTGAACATCAAATGTGTTGTCTTTGTAGCATATTCAACTGAATATGGGTTGAAAATGATTTGCAAATCATTGTATTCGTTTATATTTACATCTAACACAATTTCCCAACTCATATGGAAACGGGGTTTGTATATATATATATATATATATATATATATATATATATATATATATATATATATATATATATATATATATATATATATATATATATATATATATATATATATATATATATATATATATATTTCTTTTAAAAAAAAGTAGTTATTTTTTCAAATCCGTCCTTTCTAATCCATTTTCTACCGCTTGTTACTCTTGGGTTCTCCAAGCCGCTCAGGCAAATCATATTGTCTAAAAATGCATTTTCCCATCGATAACGTGACATCATCGCACTGCAGTGTCGGGCAAGTGCGCGCTCTTTCAGTCAGTCTACCCCAGGGCAGCTGTGGCTATGAAAGTAGCTTACCACCACCAGGTGTGAATGAATGATGGGTTTTTAACATGTAAAGCGACTTTGGGTACTTAGAAAAGCGCTATATAAATCTCAGGTATTATTATTATTATTATTAATTAGTGCGCGAGGAATATATATATATATACACAACCCGGCCCCTGGCCAAATTTTTTGGACCCAATGCAGCCCCTAAGTCAAAATGTTTGGGGACCCCTGGTCTAGCTTGTGCAGCTAGTGGGTCCATGACGATGACTTTTGTTTTGTTTGATCAGCCGTTTTACTGCTGCGTTACAGACAACGTTTGGAAACAATTAAGGTATGTAAATAAACATTTACAAAATCTTTCGTACCGGTGTATATGTATATGTATATATATATATATATATATATATATATATATATATATATATATATATATATATATATATATATATATATATATATATATATATATATATATATATATATATATATTATATATATATATATATATATATATATATATATATATATATATATATATATATATATATATATATATATATATATATATATATATATATATATATATCCATTTTCTACCGCTTGTCCCTTTCGAATACATGCACACATCTCTCTCTCTCTCTCTCTCTCTCTCTCTTTCTCTGTGTGTGTATGTATGATATATATGCAGCCTATATATGGTATGTAAAAATAATTTTTCTTCTAAAATTTGGTGGGTGCGGCTTAAGTACCTATGTGCTCCATAGCCCAGAAAGTACGGTAATTATGCGTCCATAAAAAGCAGCATAAGATAGTGTTTTACCTTGGAGTCTGCGAATATGGCCCAAGGAGGGAGTATGTGATCTTTGAGGGGTCCAAGGTCGCAGGTTGACAACCCGGAGAAGACGCACTCTTCATGGCGCTTAAAGGGGAAACGCAAGGTTGCGTGAGCACTTTTGTCATTCTTTCTTCAAAAAATGCTGACGCGTCGTTCTCACTATTTCATGACACCACGCACAACGCCGTCCAGTTAAAGTTTTAATCTTCTTTTGGCAAACTTGACACTTGGAGGCGCTGCGGTCGGTTCGGACCCAGTCGTGGCACGGTACCTGAGTATGAAAGAAAAGTTCAACAGGGGTCAAGCTGAAGGAAAGGTTAGCGTACCCTGAGGTGTGAATCAGTAAACAATTCATGCCTTCATCGGATTAAAACCTGAATTGTTTTGAGGGCCACATTTCCTGAAACCTTCCTTGCCTGGTATTCTCATTTAGTATGCCAATGAAAGGATTTTTCATAGAGTAGGGGAGGGATTCATATAGCCCCTTTCCTGGAAGAGGAGGGGTTACTCAATTTGCAATGCAGTCTGCTGAAAATAATGGAAAGCGCCAATCCACATTGCAACTGATGCTGTGGTCAAAGTTAGAATTGCCACAAAACACTATACAGTGTTCCCTCGCTACAACATGGTTCACTTTACACTTTTTTCTTTTGTGTGTGTGTAATTTTTACAGTGTTGTATGCTTCTTTTTTTTTACAGTGTATGAATGCGCATTGTGTTCCGCGTCCTGATTCGCGAAGGGACTGTAGACCAAGGTCAATCAATCTTCATACAGTGCAGAATGCATACTGTGGTGGCGGATATAATCCTGAACAAGTTTTTAATATGGATGAGAAAGGCTTATTTTGGAAACGACTGCCCTCTCGCACCTTAGGATTTAAGGTCTAAAAAGATTGTGTGACTCTGGTTATGTGTGGAAATGCTGCGGGCTTTATGATAAAACCCGGTCTTATTTATAGGTAAAAAAAATCCTAGAGCCCTAAAAAACAGGTTTCTATCTTTAGCTTCATTCTTTAATACGGTAGTGTACTCTGCTTATTTTTTTTTAATCCACGAAGGTTTGAACTTAGAGAGTGTTTAAACTAGAGAAATGTGAGAAAATGTTAATGCCTGTCTGAGAAAAGTTTATAAAGTGTGTGGTTAGGGGGTTTACAGCCTTAAAACATTTATAAGAAACGAAAAAACATATACTGTACAGTACTGTAAACGAAAAAACATAATAAAAAAACGTCCTGTAAATGAAAAATATAGTGTAAACCAAGGGTGTCGAACTTGTTTTCATGGGAGGGCCACGTCGAAAAGGGCCGCTTGTACCAGTGATTGTAAGAATATAAAAGTATAATCGCCTCATTATATTATTGCCTATGCACTTGGTTATTTGATTTTTGTACTTACAAATTGATGGATAACTTGCTTTGAAATCGTAAGTTAAGGTGACAAGCAGATATTTAAGTATTTATTGTTATTTTTACAAACTGTCATACGGTATATCCTAGGGTTGTACGGTATACCGGTACTAGTATAGTACTGCGATACTAATTAATCGTATTCTGTACTATACCGCCTCTAAAAAGTACCGGTCCCCCAAACCCCCGTCATCGCCACGTTGTGTCATTGATGGTTTTAGGAGCAGAGGAGCATGTTCGGCAGCGCGCACACACAGAGTACTTACAAGCAAACACAGTGTGTAGACAGAAAAGGGAGAATGGACGCATTTTGGTGTAAAAAGTAAAGATAAAGGTGGCGTTATAACACTGAAACACCCTCAGGAAGAGGTGCTTTAAGACATGGCTAGCCAGCTAGCAGCTAACATCCATCTGCAGTCAGCAGTGTTTTAGCTACTTCTAAATCACTAATCCTGGCCTCCATGGCAACAAATAAAGTACATTACTTACAAGTATCATTATCACTGGAGCACAAGGAATAGCTAAACATGCTTCACTACACACCGTAGGAGGATACGATAGCTCACCGGCGTCACAATGTAAACAAACGCCATGGGTGGATCTACACCTAACATCCACTGTAAGGATACCAAGTAAAGGAGCGTATCTAGTAGATACTACTATGATTATATCAATATTTTTTGGCATCACAAAATTTTCTTTCGTTTTAAAAAAATTCACATTAAGTTTATAAATTCAGAAAATATGTCCCTGGACACATGAGGACTTTGAATATGACCAATGTACGATCCTGTAACTACTTGGTATCGGATTGATACCCACATTTGTGGTATCATCCAGAACTAATATAAAGTATCAAACAACAGACGAATAAGTGATTATTACATTTTAACAGAAGTGTACATATAACATGTTAAAGAGAAAGTAAGCAGATATTAACATTAAATGTACAAGTAGATTAATAATCAATTTTTACAGTTTGTCTTTAATAATGTTGACAAAATAATAGGTAGATAAATGACACAATATGTTACTGCATACGTCAGCAGACAAATTAGGAGTCTTTGTTTGTTTACTTACTACTAAAAGACAAGTTGTCTAGTATGTTCACTATTTTATTTAAAGACAAAATTGCAATAAGAAACATATATTTAATGTACACTAACATTTTTTGTTATAATAAAGCCAATAATGCAATGTTTTGTGGTACCCTTTATTTAGAAAAGTACCGAAAAGTATCAAAATACATTTTGGTACCGGTACCAAAATATTGGTATCGGGACAACACTAGTATATAATAATAAGGGGTGCTAAAAAATAATAATTTTTTAATCACATTCCAATCCCGATTTTTTTAGTAATTTTCAAAAATCTATTTTTGTATTTTTTTTGACGAATTAAAAAAAAAAAATGTTTGGCCATCTTCATGCTTCGTTGGTGCACGTATGTGTCATACGTCAGCAACCAAAAGGAGGTTTTGTAACCTGTAAGCTGTTTTGTTAAGGTGTTGTTATTATTATACCAAATAATACATTGCAAAAATCAGTTTGAATCGAAAATCGTGTTGAATCGAGTATCGATTATGAATCAAATCCTCACCCCAAGAATCAGAATCGAATGGGGAGGTGCCCAAAGATTCACACCAAACACAATTGAATATTTGTATATACATCAAAGTTTAAAACATATGAAATTTCCTGTATCCCATACATTGTTTTCTGTCACAATGGAAACAATGAAAACATTTAGTAAGAAAGATTAAGTATCCACATTATTCCCAGGCTTATAAATTAAATGACGTGTCGGCCCCCCCGGTCTTGAGTTTGACACGTGTGGTGTAAACGAAAAATATACATAATGAACGAAAACAAATTTAAAAAACGGGGGGAAAAAATCAACTTCTACTACACGGAACGTAACCCCAGCTTTAAACGAGGCACCACTGTACTGCCATCTGGCGGCTAAAGTGGACAACGCACCCCCCATAATTTCTCACGTTTCATGTGTCGGGTAAATTGCGACAAATTCCTTTCCTACTGTACCTTAAAACGTTTTTCACCAAAGTGCGATGTCACAGATGTTCTAAATACAAATGTGTTCAGTGTGGCTGATCATCTGTTAAAGTGAAGTGAAGTGAATTATATTTATATAGCGCTTTTCTCTAGTGACTCAAAGCGCTTTATATAACGAAAACCAATATCTAAGTTACATTTAAACCAGTGTGGGTGGCACTGGGAGCAGGTGGGTAAAGTGTCTTGCCCAAGGACACAACGGCAGTGACTAGGATGGCGGAAGCGGGGATCGAACCTGCAACCCTCAAGTTGCTGGCACGGCCGCTCTACCAACCGAGCCATACCGCCCCAAAGTACCAACATCTTACTTTTGTCCTAAATTGTGGCATTACGCCTGCCGCAGTCCACACCTGTGGGAAAAACATACTTGGTAGGTGAGTCTGTGTCAAAGTTGGTGGTCTTCTCACCCTAAATTTATGTGCAGCGCTGACAAACGTCGGAGCGCAGGGTTCACGACTCTTGTTGGCACACTGACTGTGGACAGTATACTTGCAACCTGAGGGCAGAAAAAATGAGAGAAAATATTACTAAAATAGTCTTTTTTGTACAGTATTTGTACGTTAAAATAAAGAAAGTGGGATTTGCAATATTAACTATGAACAATAAAACACTGAATATTAACAACATAGGAACGTCGCGCCTCTTTTACGTCTCAGACCAGCTCCTCCATAGACATCTTTGACAAACAAGCAAAACAAAACAAAAAATGCAAAGTGTAATAAATACCCACAATATGATATATTATCACTTTTATGCAGAAATTTGTTGTAAAAATTTGCTTCCACATCTGTTTCTGACACACGTGTTTCGGGCTGACCGCTCTAAAAACAAACCCTGCCCACTCTGGTTTGTTCCTTGTCTAAGCTGCTGTGACGTAGAATAGCTCCTATAACACTCAAAAGCGCAGATTTCAACCATTGAAATACTTTCTATAGTTCAAGACTTGCGGTCATTTAAAAACAGCACTGCACATCATAATGGCAGCGACAATTTTGATGTTAAAGGTCTAAAAAATTTACGTAGAACGTGCGATGGGCCGGATTGAAAATCTTAACGGGCCGCGTGTGGCCCGCGGGCCGTATTTTGCCAAGGTCTGTCCTAAATGATTGGTCAAAATCCCCTCCCGTGACAACAGGACGCCATGTTTGCTACCAACTTGAAACTGAGTCGGTCATAATCTTCTGAGTTGGCAAACCGCATGCAAAAACGTGAAGAACCTTCTGATTACTTGGCACTTGGTGAGCAAACTGGCCCCCCTTGGATTCAGTACCCCCCTATGCAACTGGCTGCTTGACTTCCTCACAGACAGACCCCAGTCTGTGAGAGTGGGCAACAACACCTCCAGTGCCATCTCCCTGAGCACCGGCTCCCCCAGGGCTGCGTCCTGAGTCCGCTGCTGTTCACGTTGATGACCCATGACTGCTGCACCAGGTACACTACTAACCACATTGTGATGTATGCGGACGACACGACAGTAGTGGGCCTCATCCGTGACAACAACGACATGGACTACAGGGAGGAGGTGAAACATCTGGTTGACTGGTGCAGAACCAACAACCTGGTCCTGAACGTCGACAAGACCAAGGAGATCATCGTCGACTTCAGGAGATACCAGTCCAGCCACACTCCACTCTTCGTCAACGGCACTGCGGTGGAGATAGTAAGCAGCACCAAGTTCCTGGGGGTGCAGATATCTGACAATATGACCTGGTCCCTACACACCGGAGCTCTTGTAAAAATAGCTCAGCAGCGCATGCACGTTTTGCGTCGGATGAAAAGAGCACAGCTCCCTCCCCACATTCTCACTACATTCTACAGAGGCACTATAGAGAGCCTGCTGACCAACAGCATCTCTGTCTGGACTGGAGCCTGCAATGCCTCAGACTGGAAGGACGGTGGAAAAGATCATCAGGATCTCCTCTTCCTCCTATCCAGGAAATAGCAAAAAGCCGCTGCCTGACAAGGGCTCAGAAAATCTGCAGAGACTCCTCTCACACCCACCAAGGACTGTTTTCACTGCTGGACTCTAGAAAGTGGTTCCGCAGCCTCCGTAGCAGAACCTCCAGGTTCTGTAACAGCTTCTTCCCTCAGGCCGTAAGACTCTTGAACGCATCATAATAATCCCCTCAATTCCCCCCAAAAATGGATTAACTGGCTGGAATATAAAGACAATATAACATACATCCATAAACGTGATGCATATGCAAAAGTGCAATATACACTGTATTGCCAAAAGTATTTGGCCACCTGCCTTTACTCACATATGAACTTGAAGTGCCATCCCATGGAATTGTCCAAAATGTTTTGGTATCCTGGAGCATTCAAAGTTCCTTTCACTGGAACTAAGGGGACAAGCCCAACTCCTGAAAAACAACCCCACAGCATAATTCCTCTTCCACCAAATTTCACACTCGGCACAATGCAGTCCAAAATGTAGCGTTCTCCTGGCAACCTCCAAACCCAGACTGGTCCACCTGATTGCCAGATGGAAAAGCGTGATTCATCAGTCCAGAGAAGGCGTCTCCACTGCTCTAGAGTCCAGTGGCAACAAGCTTTACTTCACTGCATCCGACGCTTTGCATTGGACTTGGTGATGTACGGCTCAGATCAGGCCTGGGCAATTATTTTGACTCGGGGGCCACATTTAGAGAAAACAATGTGTCTGAGGGCCGGTATATCTATTTTTAGGAACACTAATACAAAACCTCACAATAATGTCTGATTGAATGCTAAAAACGTTATGACCGCATTAAAAAACGTAATGGAATTTTACATTTTTCTATGAACGATAAAACACTGAATATTGACAAAATATGAACGTCACACCCCCTTTTGATCGACATATTTTACAATCAAGTGAAACGCAACAAAAATGCAACTTACAGTTAAATATGAACGCGAAGGGTACAAAATAAACCCACCGACAATATGATATATCTGATATATCACTAAGCTTTAGAACTTTGTTGTGAAAATCTCGCTTCCCACCCACACTGCTTGGTGCCTCGTCTGAGCTGCTGTGACATAGATTACCATAGTAACTAATTAGATGACAATAGTAACTAATTAGATTACCATTGTAACTAATTAGATTACCATAGTAACTGGCATATCATCCCAAAGCGCAGATTCCAACCATTGAAATGCTTTGTATAGTTGAAGACTTACGGTCATTAGAAAACATCACTGCACATCATAATGGCAGCAACACTTTCCATCTTAAAGATTTAAAAAAATTATTTGGGAATGTCCGGCGGGCCAGATTGAAAAGCTCAACGGGCCGCATGCGGCCCCCGGGCCTTAATTTGCCCAGGTCTGGCTTAGATGCAGCTGCTCGGCCACGGAAACCCATCCCCAAGAAGCTCTCCGCGTACTGCACGTGGGCTAATTGGAAGGTCACATGAAGTTTAGAGCTCTGTAGCAGTTGACTGTGCAGAGAGTCTTTGCACTATGCGCGTCAGCATCCGCTGACCACTCTCTGTCAGTTTACGTGGCCTACCACTTGGTGGCTGACTTGCTGTTGTTCCCAAACTCTTCACTTTTCTTATAATAAAGTTGACTTTGGAATATGTAGGAGCGAGGAAATTTCACAACTGGATTTGTTGCACAGGTAGCATCCTATGACAGTCTCCATGCCTAAGTGCTTGATTTTATACACCGGGCCAAGTGATTTAGGGCGCCTGATTCTCATCATTTGGATGGGTGGCCAAATACTTTTGGCAATGTAGTGTATTTATCTGTACAGTAATCTATTCATTTATATCTGCACCTTATTTCCCTTTTATCCTGCACTACAACGAGCTAATGCAAGGAAAATCAATTTGTATCTGTACTGTAAAGTTCAAATTTGAATGACAATAAAAGGAAGTCTAAGTCTAAGTCTAATTAGCCGACATCCAAGTTTGTAAGGACTCACAGTTGCAGCTGAGTCCCTGCTTCCTGAGTCCGAGGAGCATGTTCTCGCACACGCAGCAGTACGCCGGTTTTGTGAAGTTCTTCAATCTCCAGATGTGCTGCCCATCCTTCTCTGGTACCTGTGGAGTGAGCGTGAGGAAGCCACGCCGTCGCGGGTGAGAGTTACCGAGGTAAATATTGCGCAATGTTCGGGCGTCACCTTCAGCCCGAGCAGAACGAGTAGGGGCACATTGTTCATGCCTCCTTTCAGCCACTCGTCCAGCGTGACCGTGCCGCTGTTGTCCACGTCGATGGCCCGGATCATTTCCTTCAGCACCTGTAGTCCAGAAAATGTCACGACCATTGTAGAAGGAAAGATTCCTGAACCACAAGGCGCAGCACGTACAGATCTGAGCTCGGTCACGTCCCAGCCCAGGTAGTCCGCTGCTCGCATCATCTGGTTGATGATCCGG
Organism: Entelurus aequoreus; assembly: GCF_033978785.1. Taxonomy (NCBI): domain Eukaryota; kingdom Metazoa; phylum Chordata; class Actinopteri; order Syngnathiformes; family Syngnathidae; genus Entelurus; species Entelurus aequoreus. The sequence continues at coordinate 101,645,291 of NC_084731.1, read as the reverse complement.
TCCACTTCCTGGTGGGAGGACAAACGCTCCATATTGTGAGTATTTCAGGACTAAAGTGCTCTTTTTAAACTGCTTCTTTGTCCGCCATCTTGGTTTGAAATAAATGCCAGCGTGGAAAACGAGGTTTTGGAGACACTTACTGAGCTATCCAGATGTCCGTTGCCATCTTTGTCATAAAGTTTGAACGTGACTGAAAACGTGAGACAGAAAGCGTTTCAATTGACATGACACGTTGAAATTAAAATGAAACAAGTCATTTAGAACGGGGGTCTCGGAAAATAGTTAATTGTAATAAATTGCTCTTTTTTTTAAATTTAAAACGTAATACAACTAACAGAGTTCCTTTTTATCCAAATGCTTTTTAAATATTATACAGATCAATACACTCTTTCAATGATTTTTATAAAATGCAACACGAAACTCTTATCATTCTCACATGACCGTTATTAGTTTCTCGTACAAAACCCAAAACCAGTGAAGTTGGCAAGTTGTGTAAAAGGTAAATAAAAACAGAATACAATGATTTGCAAATCCTTTTCAACTTACATTCAATTGAATAGACTGCAAAGACAAGATATTTAATGTTCAAACTGGAAAACTTTATTATGTTTTGCAAATATTAGCTCATTTGGAATTTGATGCCTGCAGCACGTTTAAAAAAAGCTGCCACAAGTAGCAAAAAAGACTGAGAAAGTTATGGAATGCTCATCAAACACTGATTTGGAACATCCCACAGGTGAACAGGCTAATTGGGAACAGGTGGGTGCCATGATTGGGTATAAAAGCAGCTTCCATGAAATGCTCAGTCATTCACAAACAAGGATGGGGCGAGGGTCACCACTTTGTAAACAAATGCGTGAGCAAATTGTCCAACAGTTTAAGAACAAAATTTCTCAACCAGCTATTGCAAGGAGTTTAGGGATTTCACCATCTACGGTCTGTAATATCGTCAAAAGGTTCAAATAATCTGGAAAAATCACTGCACGTAAGCAGCAAGGCTGAAAACCAACATTGAATGCCCCGTGACCTTCGATTCCTCAGGCGGTACTGCATCAAAAAGCAACATCAGTGTGTAAAGGATATCACCACATGGGCTCAGGAACACTTCAGAAAACCACTGTCAGTAACTAGTTTGTCGCTACATCTGTAAGTGCAAGTTAAAACTCATTTATCAACAACACCCAGAAACGCAGCCGGCTTTGCTGGGCCCGAGCTCATCTAAGATGGACTGATACAAAGTGGAAAAGTGTTCTGTGGTCTGACGAGTCCACATTTCAAATTGTTTTTGGAAACTGTGGACGTTGTGTCCTCTGGACCAAAGAGGAAATTAACTATCCGGACTGTTCTAGGCGCAAAGTTGAAAAGCCAGCATCTGTGATGGTATGGGGGTATGTTAGTGCCCAAGACATGGGTAACTTACACATCTGTGAAGGCACCATTAATGCTGAAAGGTACATACAGATTTTGGAGCAACATATGTTGCCATCCAAGCAACGTCTTTTTCATGGACGCCCCTGCTTATTTCAGCAAGACAATGCCAAGCCACGTGTTACAACAGCGTGGCTTCATAGTAAAAGAGTGCGGGTACTAGACTGGCCTGCCTGTAGTCCAGACCTTTCTCCCTTTGAAAATATGTGGCGCATTATGAAGCCTAAAATACCACAACAGAGACCCCGGACTGTTAAGCAACTTAAGCTGTACATCAAGCAAGAATGGGAAATAATTCCACCTGAAAAGCTTAAAAAATGTGTCTCCTCAGTTCCCAAACGTTTACTGAGTGTTGTTAAAAGGAAAGGCCATGTAACACAGTGGTAAAAATGCCCCTGTGACAACTTTTTTGCAATGTGTTGCTGCCATTAAATTCTAAGTTAATGATTATTTGCAAAAAAAAATGGAGTTTCTTAATGTGAACATTAAATATCTTGTCTTTGCAGTCTATTCTATTGAATATAAGTTGAAAAGGATTTGCAAATCATTGTATTCTGTTTTTATTTACCATTTACACAACATGCAAACTTCACTGGTTTCGGGTTTTGTAGATCAATACACTCTTTCAATGATTTGTATTAAATGCTACACTAAACTCTTATTGTCACATGACCATTATTAGTTTCTTGTATTCTGTTTTATTTCCTGTCCACTGCACTTCTTTTTGTTTCCACTTCCTGTTTTCCTCCATTTTACTCCGAGCGCTGGCTCCGTCACCTTTTTGCTTTGTACCTCAATCTGCCGTAGCTTTCTCTACCTACTCAGTGGCCTAGTGGTTAGAGTGTCCGCCCTGAGATCAGTAGGTTGTGAGTTCAAACCCCAGCCGAGTCATACCAAAGACTGTAAAAATGGGACCCGTTACCTCCCTGCTTGGCACTCAGCATCAAGGATTGGGGGTTAAATCACCAAAAATTATTCCCAGGTGCTGCTGCTCACTGGTCCCCTCACCTCCCAGGGGGTGATCAAGGGTGATGGGTCAAATGCAGAGTATAATTTTGCCACACCTAGTGTGTGTGTGTGTGTGTGTGTGTGTGTGTGTGTGTGTGTGTGTGTGTGTGTGTGTGTGTGTGTGTGTGTGTGTGTGTGTGTGTGTGTGACAATCATTGGTACTTTAACTATACTTCCTGTGCACTCCCCTGCTGCACCATTTCTGTTTTTGTCATTAAGTACATTTTACCTGCCCTTCGCTTGCCGTCTCTGCATCCAACACTGAAGCCAGATCAAGACAGTAGACGATAAATTACTTTTCTAAAGTTTTGAATTCTACAATTGTAAATAAACTAAGAAGTTATGTGTGGTTAGTGTATTTTTAAAGTAATTTATAATCTTAGAAGACAGATGCCAATTTAATTTGCCATGCAATCTTATTTATATGTATCTCATATCAAAACTGAGGCAGATACTTTTTTTTCCCATAACAAAAATATTTGTTCTTGTAACTTTTTAATAGATGTATTTTATCCGTTATCTTCCTTTGTCATTTTCTGATGATTTAAAAATGGAATAGAGGAATAAGACAATGACCCCCCCAGGTCAGATTAGAAACACCCCTGATTGAGAAGCAAACCAACATTCCAGCTTCTCCCGAGGCTGCCCGTCCTCCAGCACTGAGAAGTAACAGGACATGTCGCGGAGAAGCACCCCATCTGGCAGAGACACAAATAGCAAGAAAAATGGCTCCTGATATGGAAAAAGTCAACATTATGAAGTTTTCTAAGAGCATTGAGTCCATTGCAACTGAACTGTTCATAAAAGTGTTAGAACAAGGTTTCTTAACCATAGGGCCAGGGCCCATTGTTCGGGGCCGCGTATAGAAAGAATATGGCCCACTCCGTTTCAGGTCGGTAGCAAACATGGCGTCCTGTTGTCACGGGAGGGGCTTTTGACCAACATTTAAGAGACCCTCTGGCCATACTCTCTCCGATTGGTCAAAAGCCGCTCATGTGACAACAGGACGCCATGTTTGCTACCAACTTTGAAACCGAGTTGGCCACACTCTCTCCATACACCGTGCTGCCATTGTTGGGCCGTGAGCGCCCCCTAGAGGGCTGCCCAAAAAAATATTGGTTTCTCAGGCCTCAGTTGTAATACACTTTTACACCACTTGTGGCAGTAATGACAATATCAAATAAACAGAAGAAGTCTGGAGAAGTTTAAATGCAAAAAATATGACTAAACTGGTGAAAATTAATTTGTATTTGCACTTAAACTTTATTGACAGATTTTTCTTTTTTTGTTACCATTACTGATGAAAAAGTTCAGTTAGGAAACATATTCATTATTCATTTATTTTATTTATTTCAGAACATAACCATTTATTTTTCGTCAGTTATTCATGACTCCCTTATTATGGAGTATATTTGATTAGTACTTATTTTTCCAACCAGCCTGAGGTTTATGTGTCAAATAACACACGCTTGCATAGCACTTGACAAGGTTGTAAACTGTAAGTAGGTTAGATATCATTATTAAATACCATTAAAATCAAGAGTGGGATTACTAATTCAGTGTTAATATTCCAGTGGGCCCCTCTGTAGCAAACATGGCGTCCTGTTGTCACGGGAGGGGCTTTTGACCAATCATTTAAGAGATCCTCTGGCCATACTCTCTCCGATTGGTCAAAAGCTGCTCATGTGACAACCGGACGCCATGTTTGCTACCAACTTTGAAACCGAGTTGGCCACACTCTCTCTATACACCGTGCTGCCATTGTTGGGCCGTGAGCGCCCCCTAGAGGGCTGCCAAAAAAATTTGGTTTCTCGGGCCTCGGCGGTACTCAGTTGTAATACACTTTTACACCACTTGTGGCAGTCATGACCATATCAAACTAACATAAGATGTCTGGAGCTAAAGTCACAGAAGTTTAAGCGCAAAAAATTATGACTAAACTGGTGAAGATGTATTTTGATTTGTTATTAGTTATTTTATTGTATTACTGATTAAAAAGTTTAGTTCGGAAACATATTCATTATTAATTTATTTTATTTATTTCAGCACAACATAATACATTTTTTGTTAGTTATTTATGAGTCCTTTCTTATGCAGTATATTTGATTCATACTTCATATATTCATACTTTCCAGCCAGCCTGACCTGAGCCTAAGGTTTATGTGTCAAATAAATAATGATTTTTGGGATTAACACATGCTTTCATAGCACTTGACAAGGTTGTAAACTGTAAATAGATTAGATCATAGATCTAATTATTAAATGCTATTAAAATCAAGGGTGGGATTACTAATTCAGTGTTAATATTCCAGTGGGCCCCTCTGTAGTGGAAAAGTTGGGCTTTGAGGTCTTAGAAGATGTTTTGCCTTTCATCCGTTCAATCATCATTTCATGCTCTCAAACTTAAATAGGACAGCTGTAGTCTGAGAGGATGGTGCTGGACCTATTGTATTTATCCTCTCAGGTTTTATGCAACACAAAGAGTGATTCCACCTGACAGAGGCCTCACTCTTAACAACTGTCGGAGCAAAATCTATCTTGCGGGGGTTTTATTTCTGGCATGACACGTCCCCAACCCAACAGATACATACTGTATGTTGGACCCAGCACCATCCTCTCAGACCACATGTGTCAAACTCAAGGCCTGGGGGCCAAATCTGGCCCGCCACATTATTATATGTGGCCCGCCAAAGCCTGGAAATAATATGCGTTAATAAAATGTTTTCTCACTAAATACATTTGTTATTTCCCAGACATTAAAAATCATGTACTGCATGCAATTGCATATCTTCTAAAATTCAATATTATCAAAATCAAAATATATAATCATGTATTCCAAAATAATTTTTGTTAAAATAAAGAAATACTGTACTTAAATATCTGCTTGACTTATGATTTCAAAACAAAGTATCAATCAAATTGTAGACTGTAAAATTGACAATAGATTTTACGGTTAAATTCCACCGACTGAGTTTTTTACCATAAAATCAAATTTGGTACTGTTTTTTTCCAAAAAAAACATTAAAACAAGACTGACAGCTGTGTTGCATGAATTTTACCTCGAAAAACAGTGGTTTTGTTTCTCCATTCCATTCCATTTATTCCATTTGTTTATATGCTGTAAAAAACTTAAAAAAAACACTGCTTTTATTGTGAAATTCTGGTGACTGAACTGGAAGTTTTTAAAGTAAAATTTAAAGATTTTTCTTCTGCAGCTTACGTAAAAAAATATATATTGTTAATGTATTATATATGTATATATATATATATATATATATATATATATATATATATATATATATATATATATATATATATATATTAATATATTACTCATTGTTAAAAAACTGACTAAGTTTTTTACCGTAAAATCAACTTTGGTACTGTTTTTTCCCATATACAGTAAGACACTAAAACAGTAAAAACAGACACAAAAAAAACATAAAAACAAAATTTTACGGTAAAAAAAAACAAAAACTGACAGCTCTGTTGCATGAATTTTACCGCTAAAAACAGTGGTATTGTTTCTCCATTCCATTCCATTTATTCCATTTGTTTATATGCTGTAAAAAAAAAAATTAAAAAAAAAAAGCTTTTACTGTGAAATTATGGTGACTGAACTGCAAGTTTTTAAAGTAAAATTGTAATATCTTTTTTGCAGCTTACGTAAAAAAATATATATTGTTAATGTATTATATATATATACCCGCGACCCCGAAGGGAATAAGCGGTAGAAAATGGATGGATGGATGGATATATACATATATTACTCATTGTTAAATGCGGCCATCTGAGGACAGCCATGTGGCCCTCAATGAAAACCAGTTTGACACCCCTATCTGAGACTATTCCTGCTTGATCGAAGTCTGAGAGCATCAACTGATGATGAGAGGCAAAAGGTCTCCAACGACAATCTGGACAGTCCAGTTGCGATGGATGAACTGTCCTGAAAGTACAAGGACCTGGATGAATGAGAACACAAATACGTTTACGTTTGGCCTGGGCTTCGGGCGTGGAGCCATCCTGCTCGACACATCGGAAGTAGCGGAAAAGTCGCTGGCAGAAATCATGGGGAAATTCATCCACCTCAAGGTAGGTTTTGAGGAAGCAGCAGAAGCCTTCTGCATCCAAACACTGTGCCGAGATGGAAAAAAAAAAAAAAAAACGTCATGACACAAAGGAAACAAAAGTGTAACATTTTTAGCAAACAGAATCTCCAAAGTGGAACACGGTTTAGTTGTGTCGTTTGGAGTTTAACCAGTTCAAATCATCGTGGGTGACATCGTGCAAATCTCGTGTTGCTTTTTCTTATTTTTATTTTTTTTTAAATGTTTTTTGTGATACCGCCTCAAAACTGTACCAGTGATGGCAAAGAGGAAAACTGTGATGATAACCATAGAACTGCAAATGGCTGCTCAGGACAATATGAGCAATTAAGTTACCGTATTTTCCGTACTATAAGGCGCACTTAAAATTAAATTTTCACAAAACTTGACAGTGCGCCTTATAACTCGGTGCGCCTAATGTACAGAATCATTTTGGTTGTGCTTACCGACCTCTAAGCTATTTTATTTGGTACATGGTGAAATGATAACTGTGACCAGTAGATGGCAGTCACACATAAGAGATACATGTAGACTGCAATATGACTCAAGAAAACACCAAAATTGTATATGTTCCATTGAAAATATAGAACGCTCAAAAATGTATCAAAATGTTTTAGTAGGACTTTGGTAAGCTACGAAGCCGCACCGCTTGATGGATTGTACTGTGCTTCAACATAGGAGTATTATTATGGTGTGTGTATGAGGTAAGACATTATCTGGCGTTTTGTTTCGCAATATTATGCAAAAGCAACTTTTACCTTTTGGTACCTGCTGATGTATATTTGAGATCTGCATAAGTCCTGAAAATTTGCGCGAGTCCGCCTTTGTAGTCCGTTTTTTTCCCCCTATCTTCTTGTTATGGGACATTCAACCTCCGCTGTTGCCATTTCTAATATAAAGTAGTGTAAAGTTCTTACTTATATCTGTCAGTAAACTCGCCATGAAAGCACTAAAACATACCGGTGTAGTGAGTTTACATTATTCACCCAAGGAACTTTAGTTATTAGAGAGTTCCCGCCGGACGGTTTTTCACGGGACACATTTCCGGCGTTGTTGTTGCACTAGTGAGCCACGGATGAGGAGATGCTGCTCCGTTATTGATTGAAGTAAAGTCTGAATGTCATTAAAACAGTTAGCGCCATCTTTTGACACTTCTTCCACTCCCGTCCTTGCACGCTACACCGCTACAACAAAGATGACTGGGAGTAGATGCTGTCGAAGGTGAGCCAAGTAAATAAGACAGCCCACAAAACGGCGCATCCTGAAGCGACTGTCAGAAAGCGACTTGAAGATGATCTGTAAAACATCATCTATGCAACATTTTGACCAAAGAACCACCATTACATGTTATGTAGACCACAAGGAAGTCTTTTACATTTAGAAAAAAAAAATAGTAATATGACCCTTTTAAAGCGCCTTATAATCCGGTGCACCTTTTGTATGAAAACAGACCCGCTCATTGGCAATGCGCCTTATAATCCGGTGCGCCCTATGGTCCGGAAAATACGGTAGTTCATTTTGCCAGGAAGATGCTAATATAATGTAAATAATGTTAATGCACAACATATTTTAGTTCATTTAATTCCAACAATACCAATAAAAACAGTGCTCGATGAGCAATTTGATACTGTTTTATAAAAAATAATAATTGAAAATGCATATTATGTCTTATATAAGAATAAACCATCTCTAAGTTAGAGACAAATGATTTCATCCGTCCTTGACTGTAAATAATTTCTCTGACAGGCTTGATGAATTTTCAGGTCTTGGATTCCTTAGGGTGGTTGTTTTTCTTTTAAAATATTGGATTAAGTGCGACGCAACTAGGGAGTCATAGAATCAGACGAACATGTACAAGTCCAGTAACATTTCCCATAAATATTAACAATAGTGAACCAAAATAAAACAATCATGATCCTATAGAAGTTGTGAATAAGAACTGACCTCTCCATAAGTGTGCTGGGCCAGCCGACCACCACTCTGAAAGTCCTTGATCACATCTTTAACCCTCAAATTGCTGTCTGCAAAACAACCAGACACAAAAATGACTTGCATGCCACAAAATTAAAGTGTTTGCATTGTAGGTTGGTTTCACACAATAATTTTTGCACTGAGTTGCTAGGATTTCTTAACAACACTAGTAGTAGTTTGCAGAGGTGTGGACTCGAGTCACATGACTTGGACTCGAGTCAGACTCGAGTCATGCATTTGATGACTTTAGACTTGACTTGACAAAATGTAAAGAGACTTGCAACACGACTTAGACTTTAACATCAATGACTTGTGACTTCACTTGGACTTGAGCCTTTTGACTTGACATGACTTGCTACTTTCCCCAAAACCTAAAGCTTAAAAAGTTATTTGGGAGCGCTCCGTAGCTTTCATTTTCTACGTGTCTGTCTATCAGCGTGTGTGCTGCGTGTCAGCGTGTGTGCGCTCAGTACAACAGCCAATCAAATTAGATCTACATTGTTTTCATCACACAGCATTCAGCCAATCAAATTGCAGGACAACCAATGAACAAGAGTTGTCAAACAACGCGCCAGTGAGAAAGATTTATACCAAAGTTGGTTTCGTTCGGGTATAAAAACTACGACTTGGTCAACAAAAAACGAATTGCCGTATGCAAATCACGCAGTTAGAATATTACAGACGGAGACGCAACAACTTCCAACTTCGTTCGACATTTGAAGATGCACAAAGAAGGGTAAGTTTTGAATGTAAGCTAACGTTTATTGGCTAAGTAACATGACTTTTATTTGCTGTGTAGTTAAATCAGTGAGGCTGTAAACTCACTGCTAACGTCATAACCATAGACATCTTTTAAGTAGACGCAGCATCGAGCGCTACTGCTTACTGGCGCAGACGAGACGCGGGGCCGCCATCTTGGAGTGGTGATCCGCTCCACTCAGTGCAATTCATTTGGCAGGAGCAAATGAACTGTCAGCGCATTTAATTCATTTTACCTCACTGAATACCACTCATTTTCACACGCTTTTTTGTCATACGTGTAGCTATGATAACGGACACATGTTTTATTATTCATAGTTTGCTTAACAGTAATATAATATTCTTATATGCTATAAGTGACCAGACGTCCGAGATCAAAACTGGGAATACAAGCCCAGAGAAGGGGGAAAAAAACGGTAAGCTATTTTTAAGTTGAAGAAACAATATAATTACGTTATATATACATGCGTATATCCTACATAAACAATGTATGAATACATTAGATATCTATATATCTTATAGACCGTATCTCTGTTGCTGCAGCAGCATAGAGTTTATTCTGTCTTGACACTTTGTATTGATATTTTGTATTACATTCTTCCCTTAAATGATCATGTTTACAGTGATTGTTTTATATGTATTTTTTATGTATGTCGCTTTGGATAAAAGCGTCTGCCAAATACTTAAACATATATAAACACCTGAAAGTCTTTATATCAGCTAAAACCACCAATCTGTTTCACTGGATTCAGAATAAAACCAAATGCTGTCTTACCCAACAATGTTAGTATTTGAATATTGTTACTTGAAGACTTATTCCTGGTTACAATTATACTGTTAAGAAAGTATTGTCTTATATTTTGCCTAAAATGAGAATGCATCATAATCAGTGGCGGCTGGTGAATTTTGTTTTAGGTGGGGCTGAAAGTTTGTAAACCAAACCCCTGTAGGGGCGTCATCCTCCCCCAGAAGATTTGTTTGTGATTTTCACATACAAATATTGAAGATCTTTGCTCCTTCTCAACTCTGTGGTAATGTTATTTTCATAAAATACAACCAATAGTACATTAATGTTAAATCTTACTTGTGAAAAGTAATCCCCCGATTCCTATTTTCAACAGTCCGCTCATTTGAGCAGGAAAACGCTGAACACCAGCCCGGCATCTTTGTTTTCTACCTGTCAACTGTCAGTTTAGGCTGCTCGCCGGCTCCTCATCACCACTTCAAGATGCAATTTGCTCGCGTCACAGCAACCAATACTGCGTCTACTTATAAGATGTCTATGGTTATAACATCATTTCAAACACAGCAATATGTTGCGTCCACTGCAGTTTGCTACCTTATTCATAGTTTTTGTCAAGTGATTTTTTTAAGCAGGGTTGCATGAGGTACCTACACATAACGTTACGTTAGTCAATGTATCACACACAGTAACATAACGTTAGACGGCGGTCAGCAGCACCGCATATTTTAGCCACCTACAAAAAGACAAACATAGTCAAATAAAGGTCAGTTAAAATGTATACTATATTAAGAATATGTGTACATATTGCATAGGGCCCTGACATCTAAAAAGTACAACTCTGTTCATTGTTATGTTCATGTATTTGTTATGTTTTTCATGTGTGTACACACATCAACACACGTACAGTATGAGATGAGATCAATGAGATAAGGTAAGAACAGAATAGAAACTGCTGTGGAAATACAATGTTAACACTTTTGTACAAATAAGTACAGTTGCACTTGTTTTTGCAAATGTGTTTATTCTGTAAAGGAATGAGTTAAAAGTTTAAAATGACTGGTTAATAGTGCTATTATGAATTGCAATGTCAGTACTATTTTTTTTCCTGCTATTTCAAATGCACTTGTTTTAATAAATAAATACAGCGGTTTAAAAGCATACACAATCTGTGCAAAAATATTAGTCTGTGGTTAAAAGGACTTGAAAGGACTATATATATATATATATATATATATATATATATATATATATATATATATATATATATATATATATATATATATATATATATATATATATATATATATATATATATATATATATATATATATATATATATATATATATATAGAACTTGAATACACCTCACGGTGATGCTTGGACACGTCATCAGTGATAAACCCGGGGTCATAGGGTGTTTCGGGTCTTTAATCATCAGACACCCTCGCCCGGGCGACCCAGCCGGGGGTGATCAGACCCCGGCCTGTGTCCAAGTATATATACTGTATATACACACACATATATATATACACACACAATTTTTTTATTTACTTTCCCTAAACATTTAAAAGTATTCATATTCTCTTCATGTCATATCATGCTCGTTCCAGTGCTGTTGTTTTTAGTTTTAGTTTGTATCCAATCAGAATTCCGCTAGCTTATGTTGCCATGCTGTACCAAACCTGCCAGGTGCCTTAAGAATCAACAATGTGGGTGTATATGCACTGTAAGTGAACAGGGACATACAGTTGATAGACAGTTGCGATAGCCAATTAGATCACGAGTTGTTGTCAGTAAGGCCTTCTAGATGGCCTCATGTTGAACGTGACATTTACGCGTCCTGTGATTGGATACTCACCGGGACGGTTATCGGATGAATTTGAGAACAGATACAGTTGATAGACAGTTGTGATAGCCAATCAGATCACAAGTTGTTGACAGTAGTCTATCTAGGTAGCCTGACGTTAACGAGACTGTGATTGGATACTCACTTGTCACTCCAAAGTGAGTATCCAATCACAAGTTGCAATTTAGCAGGAAGCAGGAAGCGTTGCGTTGTAGCCAGACCGGGTTAGCAGAGAAGGAGAACAATATGTTGATTAGGTGGCAGATATATATTTGTAAGGCCGTTTTCAAGAAGAATATTTAAAGAGAAACTACACTTGTGAGACGATGTGGGCAAACCCTGGAAGCTAGCTCAGCTGTTCTGGCGATGAAATGGGGAAATGCCCGCCATTTCCACTCGAATAAGCCGACGACGAGGTGTACCACTGGCTTATACGGCGTCGAATAGGTCATACTAATTGTGAGTTCAAATACTTTATTTTTTCACTTTTAATGTTTTTTGCTATTTTAATTTTGGCAGTACCACATAAGATATGTTTTAATTGCTGACGCGTTTTAATTGATTTTTAAATGCGCCAAAAAATAACCCGTTTTGTACACTGTTGATGTTATTCAATAAAGAGTAGTGCGTAAATGTGTTTATGTATAGTATTTCTCCAGCAATGGCCATGTGGGGACATAAATTATGGTATTTTGAGAGGTAATCTTTGAAGTCAGACATCACTGAAGACTTAGGTGGGAAACGCACAGTCCATATATGTATATATACACACACACATATATACAGTGTATATATATATATATATATATATACATATATATATATATATATATATATATATATATATATATATATATATATATATATACATACATATATATATATATACATATATATATATATATATATATGTATATATATATGTATATATATATATATATATATATATATATATATATATATATATATATATATATATATATATATATATATATATATATACATACATATACATACAACTTGGCAAAGCAGTACAAATCTGCACCACACTGTAGAAGACGGGCTCCAACACCAGCCAAAGACTTTAAAAAAAGATCTAAACAGTGGACATTTATCCCTGAAAATATGGAAAAGCTGCTGATGGTGTGTTTGACGGAGAAACATTTCGAAGGAGATACCGTAGAAGTCCACTCTCCCAGGTAAATGCTGTACACTATCATTACATTACTTCGTAAAACTACTGTAGATGTTAGTAGTATATTCTATTGTATTGTTTTTTTAATTATTTGTCATCTTAAGTTTGTTTTTATTTTTAAAAACGGTGCTGTTTTGAGGGGACCAAGCACAAATTCGATTCAATTCATTCCAATGGGAGACATTCATTTGAGATACAAGTGTTTTGAGTTAAGAGATCTGCCACAGAACCAATTAAGCTCCTAAGTTGAGGTACTACTGTAATTGTTTTGGTAGAAGAATAACATAATTGTGTTTCAGTGACTATTTGCATGATTTCATACATCTACAAAACAATGCTGCGCACTTGACTGAAATAAAACCACTACAAAACTAAACTACACCTGCTGCTCTTTAATTGAATCGCATTTTAAGCCACTAAAAACCCAAATAGTGAACATTTACCTTCCATGTATTCCTGCAGCTGGATAAAATCCACGGGCGTGAGATCGCTGTCTGTGTCCTCAGCCATGTTCTGTCTGCGGGAGAGGTGTTTATGTGTCATAGTACAATAGGGCTTCACTTTTTGACTGTGACTCCCTTAAACTGGTTCCCCTCCATTCCTGGGACTGCAGACAAGTAGTAAGTTGAACACTCCCAAAGACAAATCATTGAGGATGAGGCTTTTAAAACATTTGATTCTGCACAAAAAGACAACAAAATGCCACCCTCACATTATATGCCTGTGTTTATCGTAATGCATAAAACACCACAAGGGATATAGAATGTCAAATAATGCACAAGAAGCAGAGATGAGAGTAAGGTATCCACACAGGTGTTCCAGGCCCCTGAGGCCTGACCTTTCTGAGCGGCTCACCTCTTCTCAACTAGAAGTCCGGATCCCAGAGCTCAGTTCAGTCGGCAGCAGTCGGTAATAGTGAGCGTCCTCCTGGCATGAGAGGATGACGAGGATTAGCAATGGCAGCAGGGGGAGGAGCCTGTTTACACAATTACTGCGAGTGGCACGGCCTTTTAGGCTGTGAACACATGCAGGCGACTGAGAGTTGGGCTTGAAATAAAGGAGCCTTTTTCACACCTTCATATACTATGAATTGGTAATAGATAGGATAATAATCTATAAATGCTTTATACATAGTATATACCAGGAGTCACTTATATATATATATATATATGTATATATATATATATATATATATATATATATGTATATATATATACACTACCGTTCAAAAGTTTGGGGTCACATTGAAATGTCTTTATTTTTTAAGGAAAATCACTGTACTTTTCAATGAAGATAACTTTAAACTAGTCTTAACTTTAAAGAAATACACTCTATACATTGCTAATGTGGTAAATGACTATTCTAGCTGCAAATGTCTGGTTTTTGGTGCAATATCTACATAGGTGTATAGAGGCCCATTTCCAGCAACTATCACTCCAGTGTTCTAATGGTACAATGTGTTTGCTCATTGGCTCAGAAGGCTAATTGATGATTAGAAAACCCTTGTGCAATCATGTTCACACATCTGAAAACAGTTTAGCTCGTTACAGAAGCTACAAAACTGACCTTCCTTTGAGCAGATTGAGTTCCTGGAGCATCACATTTGTGGGGTCAATTAAACGCTCAAAATGGCCAGAAAAAGAGAACTTTCATCTGAAACTCGACAGTCTATTCTTGTTCTTAGAAATGAAGGCTATTCCACAAAATTGTTTGGGTGACCCCAAACTTTTGAACGGTAGTGTTCATATATAATAATGATAAATGATAAATGGGTTGTACTTGTATAGCGCTTTTCTACCTTCAAGGTACTCAAAGCGCTTTGACAGTATTTCCACATTCACCCATTCACACACACATTCACACACTGTTGGCGGGAGCTGCCATGCAAGGCGCTAACCAGCAGCCTTCAGGAGCAAGGGTGAAGTGTCTTGCCCAAGGACACAACGGACGTGACTAGGATGGTAGAAGGTGGGGATTGAACCCCAGTAACCAGCAACCCTCCGATTGCTGGCACGGCCACTCTACCAACTTCGCCACGCCGTATATTATATGTATGTATATATGTATGTATATATATATATATATATATATATATATATATATATATATATATATATATATATATATATATATATATATATATATATATATATATATATATATATATATATATATATATATATATATATATATATATATACGTACAGTCGTGGTCAAAAGTTTACATACACTTGTAAAGAACATAATGTCATGGCTGTCTTGAGTTTCCAATAATTTCTACAACTCTTGTTTTATGTGATAGAGTTATTGGCATACTTGCCAACCTTGAGACCTCCGATTTCGGGAGGTGGAGGGGCGTGGTCGGGGGTGAAATTCACCAAGTCAAGTATTTCATATATATATATATATATATATATATATATATATATATATATATATATATATATATATATATATACACCTGTATATAAATAAATACTTGACTTTCAGTTAATTCTAGCTATATATATATATTTATTTTATTATATATATATATATATATATATATATATATATATATATATATATATATATATATATATATATATATATATATATATATATATATATATATATATATATATATATATATATATATATATATATATAAAAGAAATACTTGAATTTCAGTGTTCATTAATTTACACAAACACACACATAGCACTCATCTACTCATTGTTGTACTTGAAATACTTGATCAAATACACAGTAATGAAAACACAGTTGTTCTACTAACTGTACTGTGCTTGCTGCTTACTAAAAAAAACAAAAAACACTTACCTTTCACTATTTGAGTAGCCTTTGTTCTGCCATTTGCGTACTGGCGAGCGATCTCTGAATCCGGGAACATATCCTTCACAAATTTGTTGTAAACATCCGCACATGAGAACGGCATGTTGCTTCCAGCTATCAGCATAGCCATCCTTGTCTCTGCATATGTTACACCATCGGGTCTCCATTTAGCGAGGTGGCCCATAATACTGGGCTGTGACCGGTGCTGCGTTGCCGTTGCTTTGTGCTTCGCTGACCGTTCATGACTGAGTATATCCGTTCGGCCACCGTGTTCAATGGAGAAGTCTGATCTACAAAATTTACAGGCAGCATACCCCTTCCCCTTCGAACTGTCCTGGATAAACTGAAATTCTTGTTTCCATTCGTTTTGGAACTTACAAGCGTATTTCTTCATCTTACTCGTCGTCAGTGTCGCCATGGCTGTATCTTCCTCGTTCTTCTGCTTCGTCTCCTTGTTTTGTGCGCAGTTGTGCACTCTCTAAAAGCCGTAGATGTTATAACGTGATTGGGCACGCTGTTTATATCGTGGGAAAGCGGACGTGAAAACAGGCTGTCCTCACTCAGGTCCGCATGGAGCTGGAGGGGGCGTGGCCTCCAGCTCCTGCTGAAAATCGGGAGATTTTCGGGAGAATATTTGTCCCGGGAGGTTTTCGGGAGAGGCACTGGTCACAAAAAACATTCATGAAGTTTGGTTCTTTTATGAATGTATTATGGGTCTACTGAAAATGTGACCAAATCTGCTGGGTCAAAAGTTAATATTTGGTTACATGTCCCTTGGCAAGTTTCATTGCAATAAGGCGCTTTGCCTACCGCTTGACAGTAGGCTTGGTGTTCCTGGGATTAAAGGCCTCACCTTTTCTCCTCCAAACATATTGCTGGGTATTGTGGCCAAACAGCTCAATTTTTGTTTCATCTGACATCAGATGGACAAAGATAAGACCTTCTGGAGGAAAGTTCTGTGGTCAGATGAAACAAAAATTGAGCTGTTTGGCCACAATACCCAGCAATATGTTTGGCGGAAAAAAGGTGAGGCCTTTAATCCCAGGAACACCATCCCTGCCGTCAAGCATGGTGGTGGTAGTATTATGCTCTGGGCCTGTTTTGCTGCCAATGGAGCTGGTGCTTTACAGAGAGTAAATGGGACAATGAAAAAGGAGGATACCGCCAAATTCTTCAGGACAACCTAAAATCATCAGATCGGAGGTTGGGTCTTGGGCGCAGTTGGGTGTTTCAACAGGACAATGACCCCAAACACACGTCAAAAGTGGTAAAGGAAGAGCTAAATCAGGCTAGAATTAAGGTTTTAGAATGGCCTTCCCAAAGTCCTGACTTAAACGTGTGGACAATGCTGAAGAAACAAGTCCATGTCAGAAAACCAACACATTTAGCTGCACTGCACCAATTTTGTCAAGAGGAGTGGTCAAAATCTCAAGCAGAAGCTTGCCAGAAGCTTGTGGATGGCTACCAAAAGCACCTTATTGCAGTGAAACTTGCCAAGGGACATGTAAGCAAATATTAACATTGCTGTATGTATACTTTTGACCCAGCAGATTTGCTCACATTTTCAGTACACCCATAATAAATTCATAAAAGAACCAAACTTCATGAATGTTTTTTGTGACCAACAAGTATGTGCTCGATGAGGCTATGGTATAGAAAATGGAAGGATGGATAATAAACAATAATATAGGAATGCATTTCTAGGTCCATGCAATCTAAGAGTGAACAACATGATTGGTTGCAGTACATTTTGTTAGTTACTGCAATGAAAATAGAACAACTTAACAAACACATTTCTAACTGAACAATCTGTCAGGTATGTAAATACTTAATGAACAGGAAGGGAGGCCACAACTCGTCCCATTGACAAGTGGGCAATAAGGGATACAAATTAACAATAATTTATGCAACAGCCATCTAAATGGGAATAAGTCTGGATTTTTTTATTATAGTTGTATCTATTTTGCTTGTCTTTTGAAGAGACAGACAGGTAACATGTACCGGTAAGTAAAATGCACATGTCTTGGGCGTTGGCCTTCTCCAATTGACAAGAGGAGCTTCCTTAACTTCCTGGCAGGGACCCAGTAAGACTCGTCAGTCTAGAAATATTAATACGTAACCTCACACAGTATTTATTAACAGCATTTCCTGTGTCTTTATTCATAAATTCAGGTTGTTTATGTTGTGGGTGCACACACAACATTAGAATCAGACACCTACCAGAGACAACAACATGTAGACTTGCATGATCTAAGGAGATCCAGTGCAAGAGTCGTGTTACAAAGTTGGCCTTTTCGAAGATAATAATGCTCCATTTTGATTGAGAAGTACGCAATGTCCTTTTTTTTTTATTGTGGCGTACAGATATTACAACCACAAGCCCAGTGATAGGGATAATTTTGAGTCTAAATTAGAGAAAAGCGAGAGTTGTGTCAATCTTAACCAAAGAAATCAAACAAAGCACCAATATAATTCAGTCTAAGAGACTGTACAAACTACAAGTGTTCACAAAGTACACAGAACAGGAATTATGAACATCTTGAACCCTTTTTTTTTATGGAGACAAAGATTATTTTATGCATTTAATATTTGTTTGCTTATTATGGTTTATTTTATATTCATTATTTATTTGTTCACTGTTCTGTTACGGAGAACAAGGAAATTGGATAAAATTGCTACGGTATAAAAATAGGTAGGATTAAATAAGCTCTGTTTCTTCCTACTCCTTTTTGGACGTGCTGAAACTGAACTGAACTGAACTGAACTGAACTGAACTAATGTGAATACATCTAAAATACATTATATGTAATATACATACATATAAATAATAACGTATCATATATAATATATAGTATATACAATTATATTATATAATATATTTAAGATATCAAATTAAAACAAAATTGTCCAGTGAATGCACAATTAGTTTATTGTCAAACATTTTAGCAATTTTTATTTTATTTTTTTATTTTATTTTATAAACCTTTGTTTATAAATGAAAAAATGTACAAACAATTCAGAAATAATAATAATCAAAATAACTACAGTACGTTTCATCGACAAACACCATCATATGATAGTGCGTGTATTCTCCCTACCGATAAAGGTCACGCAAGAGTATTTTAGCTATAATGGCAGCAATAGTTGGATTTACATGTAGAAGAAGAAGGCTTTACGGAAGTGTATACATCTTCGCATTTTCGGTATATCCGTCTGAAAAGAAATATACATACATATAAACAATAACATATAGTATATACAATTATATTATATAATATATTTAAGATGTAAAATTAAAACAAAATTGTACAGTGAATGCACAATTAGTTTATTGTCAAACATTTTTGCCATTTACTGTACGTTTCATGGACAAACACCATCATGCAGTATTCTCCCTACCGATAGAGGTCGCGCGAGAGTATTTTAGCTGTAATGGCAGCAATATTTTGAGTTTGAGTTTATTTTTATTTGGAACATGCAAGCATACAACATGATACATCACAATTTCCAGTTTCTCTTTTCAACATGCTCGAAAAGGAGTAGGAAGAAGCAGAGCACATTTAATCCTACCCCTTTTTTTTTTACATAATGGTTGCTAAAACTTTTGTTCACTTCCTGTTCTCAATGTATTCACAATATACTCCATAAGTAATCACAATACAAATGAATAAATAATAATAATATAGTTGGATTTACATGTAGAAGAAGAAGGCTTTACGGAAGTGTATACGTCTTCGCATTTCCGGTATCCGTCTGAAAAGAAATATACATCCATATAAACAATAACATATTTACTGAAATTGAGTGAGCCTATGGCTTTGCACTTTGTTTGTTATATATATATTTTGCATTCTATTTTAGTTACTTTGAATTTACAACCCCCTGCCGCTGTTCTGTACTGTTTTTGTACTATTTTTGTACTTGTTTTGATTATTATTTCTCAACTGTGTGTAAATGTTGCAATTTATAAATAAAGGTTTATAAAATAAAATAAAAATTAAAAAAAACAGCAATAACATATCACAAATAAAATATAGTATATACAATGATATTACATAATATATTTAAGATATAAAATTAAAACAAAATTGTCCAGTAAATGCACAATTAGTTTGTCAAACATTTTTGCTATTTACTGTACGTTTCATCGACAAACACCATCATATGATAGTGCAGTGTTTTTCAACCACTATGCCGCGGCACACTAGTGTGCCGTGAGATATTTTCTGGTGTGCCGTGGGAAATTACGCAACTTCACCTAATTGGTCCAAAAAATATTTTTGGCAAATCAATAATTATAATCTGCAAATAATGTGCCGTTGCTTAGTGTCTGTGCTGTGTAGAACTAGGCAGGGTAACCACGTAATACTCCATGTCAGTAGGTGGCAGCAGGTAGTTAATTGCTTTGTAAAAGTCGGAATGTGTCGGGTGAAACGAGGATGGTTTGTTGTGATCCCATTATGCAGACCACAGCGGGAGGCAGCGTGCAGGTAAAAAGGTATGCAATGCTTAAACCAAAAATGAACAAAAGGGAAAGGAAAAGGCAATGACTATGCAAAGCGAAAGTAAAACTGAACTGGCTACAAAGTAAACAGAAACAAAATGCTGGACGATAACAAAAACTTACGGCGTCCACAAAGTACATCCGTACATGACATGACAATCAACAATGTCCACACAAATAAGGATAGCAACAACTTAAATAGTCTTGCTTGCTAACACAAAGCAGGTGCGGGGAATAGCGCTCAAAGGAAGACATGAAACTGCTACAGGAAAACACCAACAAAATAGGAAGGGCCACCATAATAACAGCGCAAGACAAGAACTAAAGCACTACACACAGGAAAACACAAACAAACTCAAAAAAAGGCACGACGACCTGGTGGAGTTTAATTTTTTTACGTGTTCTGCTGGTGGTGTGTCTCCGTATTTTTTAATGAGAAAAATGTGCCTTGCCTCAAAAAAAGGTTGAAAAACACTGTGATAGTGCGTGTATTCTCCCTACCGATAGAGGTCGCACGAGAGTATTTTAGCTGTAATGGCAGCAATAGTTGGACTTAGGACGAGTAAACCAAGGAGCGGTGGCTAACAGTGAGAGTATCTAAATCTTTTTGGCGGTTGTGCATAAACTGTTTTGTGACTGGATGGAGATGGAAGGGGATAGTGACGGGATGTATGAGGAAGGTATGGACATGGATAGGACTAGAGGGGAGAGAGGAAAGAAGGGGATTGGAGGGCATGAAGGAAAATCGAGTGCTAAAAGAGTACACAAAGACGATGAAGAAGTAGAAAAGAGGAAAAAGATTATGGAAGATAATTACAAGATCATATATACATTTAAATCAGGTCAAGACATGAATGACATTAGTTTGATGACACTGGTTAAGGGGTTAAAAAAGGAAATTGGAGAGGTGGAGATAGCGAAGGTGCTTAGGGACGGACGACTCTTGATTAAATGTAAAAATGGAGAGCAAAAGAATAAAGCAATGCGGTTGCAAAAGCTGCCCAACAAGATAATAAAGGAAAAAATGGAAGTGGGAGAACAAAAGGGGGCAAGAGGAGTCGTGACAGGAATCCCAAGAGGTGAAAATTTAGAAGATTTGAAAAGAGAAATAAAAGGGGGAACTGTCACAATGATGACAAGAATGATGGCATTTAGAAATGGAGAAAAGACGGAGAGCGAATCTGTGCTTGTACAGTTTGTCGAGGAAGTCCTCCCGCAAAGAATTATGATTGGATTTTTAAGCTTTTACGTTAGAGCTTACGTCCCACCCCCAGTACGCTGCTTCAAGTGCCAACGCTATGGGCACATAGCCAGTGTGTGTCATGCTAAGTTGAGATGTGGAAGGTGTGGAGGGGAGCATGAATATGGACAATGTGGAGACAATGAACAGGTCAAGTGTAACAGTGTCGGGAATCACACAGCAGTGTATGGGGGATGTGTCATTAGGAAACAGGCAACAGAAGTACAGCAAATTAGAGTAGAAATAAATATTACATACGCAGAGGCAGTTAAAGTAAGAAATCAAGAAAGTACAGAACAAGACAGAAGTGAGAATAGTTCCACTAATAAAAAACAAGAGGCAGCAAATACAGGAATCTCCATGGACAAGCTAGTTGTGTTCCTGGCATACGTAATAAACTGTACAGAACAGGCAAGAAATAAGACTGAGAAGATCAAAATAATTGTCAAAGCAGCAGCAAAGTTTTTAAATTTAAAAGAACTATCTTGGGAACGGGTACAAGGTGAACTACAGAGAGTAGACGAGACGGAGTCATGTTACCACAATCCAACGCCATGTTAATTGTTCAGTGGAATGCCAGAAGTTTAGTAGCAAACGGACAGGAACTAAAGGGATACTGTGAGGAACTCGCATGGCTGCCGTTTGGGTGTCCCCAAGATGCAAGAACCAGGAGAAGGATGAGCAGGTAAGATGATTTTAATTAACATAAACAGAAAATAAAGCAGTCTTGCATAAAAAGTTCCAAACGTAGAGAGTCTATAATCGAGCACTGAGGAGTGCTCCAGCGAAAACATAGACATATGCTGACTGGCAGCAGGTGTGGACCGGCTGCCAATCAACGGCAGGTGAGGAGAAAACAGTGCTCCGCGGAACAGGAAATTTAACAAAATAAGAGCACTGACCGGAAGTGATACAAAAACCAGGAAACAAACGGAAATGAAGTGACCGGTCGTCACAGGGGACCCCCCCCCTCAAGGAACAGATTCCAGATGTTCCCTGGAAACAAGAATGCAAAAAGGTCCAAAAATTACGGGAGGGTGGAGGGAGGAGTTGGTGGAGGGTCGCCAGGCCAAATGTCCTCGCAGCCAGCGAGGGAGCGTCAGGTGGCGGCGACGCATTGAACGCCGCTGCCACTGGCGAGTTGGGCGACCACGGAACGGCCACATTAGTGGCCGACAAGGAGGCGGAAGCGCGTGGTACCTGAGCACCAACAGCTGCAAAGGTCCACACGCAGGTTCTGCAGATCGCAGCCGACAGCGCGGAGGAAGTCCATAACACCGCCGCCTCTTTGGCGGATGAGGAGGAGGTTGCACAGCCGGCGGCGACGATGACGACAGCGCCATGGGAGGAGTCTTCGATGGCGGCACCATGCATAGTCCCGCCGGTGACGCGGAAGATGTCTGCGCCGTGGGAAGGCGCGCCTGGGAAGATGAAGGTGGCGGCGATGATGTCTCCGTGGGAGGAGACGATGGCGGGGATGACAGCGGCGTGTGCTTGGCTGCACTGCTGCTGGTAGTAGCCCCCCCTCCAGTAGGCGGATGCCAGACGCCGTTCACCACAGGGAGAAGGAGTTCCGGGTTGTTGATGTCCCCCGGTGCGAAAACCAGGGACGGGCGGTAGGGGGTCAGGAGGAGGGAAAAAGACACGTCCCTCGCAGAGTCCCAGCAGGAGATCATGGAGGGCTCCACTGGAGCCTTCGCCGGACTGGCAGGACGAGCGGGTGCTGGAAGGGATAGCAGCCGTGGTGCAGCTGCTGGAAGCTGCCTTGGAGCAGGAACGGGTGCTGGGCGCTCAGCCGGTGTTGGTCGTCGTGGCGCCGCGACCGGCGTAAGACGCGGGGCTGCGACCGGCGTGCGACGCGGTGTGGGAACCGGAGGTCGACGCGCCGGCACAGGCGATTGCCGTGGAGCCGGGACAGGACGCACAGCAGGCGACGGGGAAGATGGCGGCGGTGGCCGCGCCGGTCGGAGATCCGGAACTGGCGGCACAGCCGGGAGGAGGGAAGGCGGCGGTGGCCGCGCCGGTCGGAGAGCCGGAACCGGCGGTCGAGGCGGAGGGAGAAGGTCCGAGCCTGCTGTGGGCTGGGACCGCACAAACCTGGCTTTCAAGTCCTCGATGAATTGTGCGGTCCAGAACGTCGGCTGTGCATCGCCGACAGGGGTTCTCGCGAGGACACAGCATTCTGGCTCGATGATACTGTGAGGAACTCGCATGGCTGCCGTTTGTGTGTCCCCAAGATGCAAGAACCAGGAGGAGGATGAGCAGGTAAAATGATTTTAATTAACATAAACAGAAAATAAAGCAGTCTTGCATAAAAAAAGTTCCAAACGTAGAGAGTCTATCATTGAGCACTGAGGAGTGCTCCAGCGAAAACATAAATAGACATATGCTGATTGGCAGCAGGTGTGGACCGGCTGCCAATCAACGGCAGGTGAGGAGAAAACAGTGCTCCGCAGAACAGGAAATTTAACAAAATAAGAGCACTGACCGGAAGTGATACAAAAACCAGGAAACAAACGGAAATGAAGTGACCGATCGTCACAGGACCCCCCCCCCCCCCCACCCCCCCTCAAGGAACAGATTCCAGATGTTCCCTGGAAACAAGAATGGAAAGAAGTCCAAAAATTACGGGAGAGTGGAGGGAGGAGTTGGTGGAGGGTCGCCAGGCCAAATGTCCTCGCAGCCAGCGAGGGAGCGTCAGGTGGCGGCGACGCGTTGAACGCCGCTGCCACTGGCGAGTTGGGCGACCACGGAACGGCCACATTAGTGGCCGACAAGGAGGCGGAAGCGCGTGGTACATGAGCACCAACAGCTGCAAAGGTCCACACGCAGGTTCTGCAGATCGCAGCCGACAGCGCGGAGGAAGTCCATAACACCGCCGCGTCTTTGGCGGATGAGGAGGAGGTCGCACACCCGGCGGCGACGATGACGACAGCGCCATGGGAGGAGTCTTCGATGGCGGCACCGTGCAGAGTCCCGCCGGTGACGCGGAATATGTCTGCGCCGTGGGAAGGTGCGCCTGGGAAGATGAAGGTGGCGGCGATGATGTCTCCTTGGGGGGAGACGATGGCGGGGATGACAGCGGCGTGTGCTTGGCTGCACTGCTGCTGGTAGTAGCCCCCCCTCCAGTAGGCGGATGCCAGACGCCGTTCACCACAGGGAGAAGGAGTTCCGGGTTGTTGATGTCCCCTGGTGCGAAAACCAGGGACGGGCGGTAGGGGGCCAGGAGGAGGGAAAAAGACACGTCCCTCGCAGAGTCCCAGCAGGAGTCCAGGAGGGACATCATGGAGGGCTCCACTGGAGCCTTCGCCGGACTGGCAGGACGAGCGGGTGCTGGAAGGGATAGCAGCCGTGGTGCAGCTGCTGGAAGCTGCCTTGGAGCAGGAACGGGTGCTGGGCGCTCAGCCGGTGTTGGTTGTCGTGGCGCCGCGACCGGCGTAAGACGTGGGGCTACGACCGGCGTGCGACGCGGTGTGGGAACCGGAGGTCGACGCGCCGGCACAGGCGATTGCCGTGGAGCCGGGACAGGACGCACAGCAGGCGACGGGGAAGATGGCGGCGGTGGCCGCGCCGGTCGGAGATCCGGAACCGGCGGCACAGCAGGGAGGAGGGAAGGCGGCGGTGGCCGCGCCGGTCGGAGAGCCGGAACCGGCGGTCGAGGCAGAGGGAGAAGGTCCGAGCCTGCTGTGGGCTGGGACTGCACAAACCGGGCTTTCAAGTCCTCGATGAATTGTGCGGTCCAGAACGTCGGCTGTGCATCGCCGACAGGGGTTCTCGCGAGGACACAGCATTCTGGCTCGATGATACTGTGAGGAACTCGCATGGCTGCCGTTTGTGTGTCCCCAAGATGCAAGAACCAGGAGGAGGATGAGCAGGTAAAATGATTTTAATTAACATAAACAGAAAATAAAGCAGTCTTGCATAAAAAAAAGTTCCAAACGTAGAGAGTCTATCATTGAGCACTGAGGAGTGCTCCAGCGAAAACATAAATAGACATATGCTGATTGGCAGCAGGTGTGGACCGGCTGCCAATCAACGGCAGGTGAGGAGAAAACAGTGCTCCGTGGAACAGGAAATTTAACAAAATAAGAGCACTGACCGGAAGTGATACAAAAACCAGGAAACAAACGGAAATGAAGTGACCGATCGTCACAGATATATTAATAAAATGAAAACTAAACCACATATAACATGTATTCAAGAAACATGGCTGAAGCCAAAATTGAACTTTATAATAAAAGGATATATAACAATACGTAAAGATAGGAATGATGGGCAAGGAGGGGGATGTGCCATATTTATTAAAGAAGACATGCATTATACAATATATACCATATATACATATAATATATGATGTAATATAAAAGGCACCAAGCTAAAGTAAGGTACGTTATTAAAAAGACAAGGAAACACTATTGGAGAACATTTTGTGAATCACTAAATAGAACTACTCCTTTAGGCCAAGTGTGGGAAATGATCAAGAAAATGTCAGGGATCAGAAGTGAACATAAAAATCATGTGATGAAAGATGGGACACGGTGTGTGGTAGAAAATAAAGAAAAAGCAGAACTTTTAGCAAAAATATTTGTTGAAGTGCACAGTAATGATAATTTGAGAAATGTTGAAAAACAAAAGAGAGAAGAAACAATTATTTTAAATATTGGGGAAATGATGGAAGACAACAATAATAGCGTTACCAACACTATAGATATGACATTTTCTTTGATTGAAATGGTTAGAATATTGAAAAAGGTTAAAAATACGACACCAGGAAAAGACCAGGTGAGTTATCAGATGATCAAAAACTTAAGTAGCATTGGCAAAGAAGTGGTCTTGAAATTATATAATAGGATATATGAAGAAGGAAAATTACCAGCTGAGTGGAAAGAAGCTGTAATAATTCCAATATGCAAACCAGGGAAAGACCCGGAAGAGGCAGGTAATTATAGGCCGATAGCATTGACCTCAAATTTGGGCAAAGTAATGGAAAAAATGATTAATGAAATACTAGTATATTATTTAGAGTCAAAAGAAATAATAAAAAACTACCAAAGTGGATTTCGCAAAGCAAGAAACACAAACGACCCAACAGTGCAGCTGGAAGAGGAAATTAGAAAGGGACAAATAAATAAAGAAAGTATAATTGCAGTAATTTTTGACATAGAGATAGCTTATGATATGTTGTGGAAACAGGGGTTGCTGATAAAACTAAATAAAATTGGGATTAGAGGGAAAATGAATAGATGGATAAAAGACTTCTTAACAAGTAGAACAATATTAGTAAAAATAGAGAATGAATATAGTAGAGAATATGAAGTGGAAAATGGGACCCCACGAGGGAGTATAAGTCCAGTACTATTTTGGATAATGATAAATGAAGTTTTTAGTGAAGTGGAAGGGTTAGTGGAGGTGGCACTGTTTGCTGATGATGGAGTGATGTGGAAGAGAGGTAGAAATACTAATCATATAGAAAAGAAGATTCAAAAAGCGGTAAATAATGTTCAAGAATGGGGAACGGCTTGGGGTTTAAGATTCTCTGTTGGAAAGACAAAAGTCATACATTTCACAAAGAGGAAAGTACAAAACAAGCTCCAAATTAAACTCTATGGACAAAATATAGAAGAGGTACAAGTATTTAAATACCGTATATTACCAAATAGTAGCCCAGGCGTTTATTTCACAAAATGGGGTCAGACCCCTGGCGGCTATTAGGACATGGGCGGTTATTTGCACAAGATTTTTATTTATTTTTGCACCAGCCTGCACCAGGCCATTATTTGGTTACAATGGTTACTGTCCAGTATTTTTTTTTCGTACAAAAAACTTTAAAAGTAAAAGCTATTGTAAACATACAAACAAAAAAACAAGAGATCAACATGAGGTAGGCTATCAAAAGACAAGAGATCAACAAGGCCTCAATATGGCAGTAGTGCAACAATTGTCAAATAGAATACCAATACTAGAAATAAATAAACTTTTTAAATAAAGCAGCCTACCGGGAAAAATAAAATTATGGTACCAAGTACTCAAGTATAAAAGCCACCATCAAAACAGAACAATAATACTGTCACTTAAATAAAATAAAGGCTACAGTAATCCAAGTTTTAAATAAAGCAGCATACGTGATGTATCCACTGACACAAATTAGCATCAAGCTCGTCGCTTACTTTCTTCCTACCTCCACCAGATAAGCGAGCCCGTTTTCCATCGATGGCCGACTGAGATAGTAGTTCTCCCTTTTTTTGTTTCCATTCTCGTACACGTTTTTGGTCAACGTTAAACTGCCAGGCCGCTGCCAAACCAGAATTCTGCTCCGCATACTTCACAACCGCTAGCTTGAACTTTAAGTCAAACTTTCTGTTCTTCTTCCCCCTTAAAGTATTCCCGTCCATCAGTTCTGGTGTGCCGGTATCCTGTTCATTCAACTCACTGCTACTGTTGCTTGCCATGTTGAAACATTTCCTCGTGGATTTGTTGTTGTCGTTGAGTGTGTGTTACGCTATATGCGGTGACCCATTGCAATATGTTGATTACCCAGAATCCCCACGTAACATCTGCTGTTACCGTAATTACCAGAATTACTGCACCTTTGCTTTTCTTTTTATCATATAAATTGGGTTTAATGAAATCAATATGATTTTAATCTAAATTATGCAAATAACAGCTATTTGGACATGGGCGGTTATTAGGAAGAGGCGGTTAATTCACAAAATGGGGTCAGACCCCGGGCGGCTATTGGGACATGGGCGGTTATTTGCACAACGGCGTTTATTTGGTAATATAGGGTATTTGGGAATATGGTTTGATAAAAATATTAACTGGTCAACCCACATCAGCAAAATAGTGGAGAAAAGTAAAAAGGTGTTAAATATAATGAGGGCTTTGAGGGGTAAAGATTGGGGGGCTGATAGGCAGACATTGAAAGCAATATATATCACTTTAATTTGATCTGTTATTGATTATGGATGCATCATTTACCAATCTGCTTCAAAAACTTTACTTGGGAAAATAGACAGGATCCAATCACAGGCTTTAAGGTTATGTTGTGGAGCTATAAAATCAACCCCAGTTGCAGCATTATAAGTAGAGATGAATGAAAAACCTTTAGACATGAGGAGAGATCAACTGTCAGTAGTTTATTGGGCAAACTTAAAAGGGTCCAAGCAAGGACATCCAACTCACCAAGTGCTACTAAACTGCCAAGAAAAAGAGAAGAAAAAAATAAATAGTTTCGGGTGGATAATAGGAGACATATGTAATAAAGCTCAAATTGACAATATTAAAGTTAGCCCTACAGTACCAATCCCTGCAATACCACCGTGGATGTGTGAAAACCCAAAGGTAAACATGCAATTACTAAAGAATAGAAATTTAAATAGTTACCAGATAGAAAAATGGATTGAGGAAACGTTTTTAGACAACATCATGATATACACAGATGCATCAAAAACTATAAATAATAAAGTGGGAGCTGCAGCAGTTATTCCACAAGGGAACATAGTATTAAATAAAAGAATCAGTGATAAGTTATCTGTTTTTACGGGGGAATTGGTTGAAACTTATATGGCAGTTAACTGGATAGAGGAAAATAAAGCAAAGAAAGCAGTCGTATGCTCGGACTCCAGCAGTGCATTGATTAGCATAAAAAACATAGCATCAGAAACAAGACAAGATTTAGTTTATGAAATAGTTCAGGCAGTCTACAGAATAAATGAAGAGGGAGGTGTGGTAACATTTCTTTGGGTTCCTGTTCATGTAGGAGTTGTGGGGAATTAATTAGCTGATAGATACGCAAAACAAGCAACCACTAAAACAGAAGTAAACATGGAGATTAAGCACAGTAAAGAAGAAGTGAAGAACATAATTAAGATAGAACACAACAAAAAGTGGCAGGATAATTGGAATAAGGAAACAAAAGGTAGAGAGTATTACAAAGTCCAGAGGAGAGTTGGTGTGAGAGGAGGCAATAGAAATAGGAAGGAAGGAGACATTATTACTAGAATGAGATTAGGACATACATATCTAAATAGTTCATTGAAATTGATAGGGAAACATACTACAGGACTGTGTGATTCTTGCCATCAGATAGAAAGTGTAGGACATGCTTTAATACATTGTAGGAAACACAATAGAGAAAGGGAAATACTGGAAAGTAAGTTAGCGAAACAGAATATTAAGTTAGCAGCGGAAGAGATATTAGGATTGAACTCAGAACACATAGGATATAAAGCAATATACACATATTTAAAAACACTGGGTTAAATAAAATAATATAGAATAGGGATCCACCTCGGTCCACACTCCATTACAATAGGTGGCGGTAATGCACACCAGAAGGTTGCTTGCCAACCGCCATAAAAAAAAAAAGACGAAGAAGAAGAATAGTTGGACTTACATGTAGAAGAAGAAGGCTTTACGGAAGTGTATACGTCGAGGAAGTGACGTCGGACGCCGGTTTGACAGGACTGTCAGAGAGCGGACGCAAGTTGAATTCTTTCACTGACTGTGCCTTTGCCGTTATTAACACGGTTTATCTTTCTTTGATTATTGCTGAAGGCTGCATTGTTGGAGGAGGACAAGTAGGGGGACGTTGTACATGGCTACGGCCAGGGGAGGGGAAGGGGGGCTTAAAACTGGGACTAAACGAGGTGCTACAGCAGAAGGAGAACAGTCGGGAGGGAAAATGAGGAAAACTGACAGCACCGAGTTTAAAGTAGTGTTTAAAGTGAAGGATCCGAAAGGAGTGGGAGGGTTCAGATCAGTCAATCCTCTGAAGATTGCGGAGTCGCTGAAGTCAGTAGGCGATGTTGAAGCAAGAATCTTAGCAAACGGAATGCTTATGGTGTTGTGCAAGAGTGCCGAAACGCAGAAGAAAGCAGCTGCGGTTAAGAAAATAGCTGGGCAGAGCATTGAATTGTACGTCTCAAACAGAATTGAGGGAATCAAGGGAGTTATATATGGTGTTAGTGCTGATATAACTGAGAATGAAATAAAGGAGCAAATCAAGGGAGGAAATGTGAAGGAAGTAAAGAGATTTAAAGCACGGAGTGACGGGAACCCAAATGCTCCTGTGTTACTAACGTTTGATGGCGATAGTCTGCCACCCAGAGTTTTCATTGGATGTTTGTCTTTTCAAGTGAAAAAGTATGAGCGGCCCCCGCTTAGATGCTTTAAGTGTCAAAGATTTGGCCATGTAGCCGCCTCATGCCGCGGCAGTCAAAGGTGCACAAAATGCGGGGGGGAACATGATCTATTAGAGTGCGATGTTACTCCACACTCCTGATTGTAAATAATGTAAATAATTCAATGTGATTATCTTGTGTGATGACTGTATTATGATGATAGTATATATGATAGTATATATCTGTATCATGAATCAATTTAAGTGGACCCCGACTTAAACAAGTTGAAAAACTTATTCGGGTGTTACCATTTAGTGGTCAATTGTACGGAATATGTACTTCACTGTGCAACCTACTAATAAAAGTCTCAATCAATCAATCAATCAATGACACTAGATGCTGCAATTGTGGGGGCACGCACATGGCGTCCTTTCGGGGATGCCTACACTTTGAGAAGGCAAAGCGTGTCCAAGATGTTAAAGAGCAGCATAAGATTTCTTATGCAGAGGCACTTAAGAAGGTAGAGGGAAAAAGTGAAAATGTGTCTGTGTTTGTGGGTTCATGCTCCCAGAGCCCTGGCCCTTCCACCAGTTGCCACACCCCCTCCGTACCAGATGATTCAATTGTGGTGAAAAAAGAGAGTCTATTGGCATTTATGGTTGACGTGGTGTACGCCACTAGGCCTCCTAAGCAGGGCAAGGACCTTAGCAGGTCAGACATCATGAGGGCAGTGGTTGAGGCGGCGGGAAGGTTTTTGGGACTGGGAGCGTATGACCCCACAGAACTACATAGGTACATGAAAGATAGTCAAGTAAAGGCTCCTAAGCCACAGCAGAGTGAGACAGAGGGAAATGAGATGGATGCAACGTGGGATGAACATGATCAGTAAGATCATTTTCATGTTCAGTATCCTGCAGTGGAATGCAAGGAGTTTAGTTGCCAATGGTCAAGAGCTAAAAAAGAATGTGCATACTGGTGAGGATAAGCCTGATTTGATCTGTGTACAAGAAACATGGCTAAAGCCGTGCCTAGATTTTGTTGTACCAGGCTATGAGTGTTTGCGGAAAGATCGTAAAGAAGGGACGGGGGGGGGATGTGCAATATTTGTTAGGGCAGGGGTGCAATACCAGCAGGTGGCGTTAACAACCACACTGGAGTGTTTGGCAGTGAGGGTGTGGGGGGAGCAAGGGAGGATGAATATTGTTAACTTCTATAACCCATGCCTGCCACTTAGAATAGATGAATTGGATAAAGTAGCAGAGGAGGTGGGAACTCCAGTGATATGGGCGGGAGATTTTAATTCACACAATCCACTCTGGGGAAGCAGAGACAGGGATAGGAATGGGGAAGTGATAGAGGAACTGATGGACAAGCATGGTTTGGTGTGTTTAAATGATGGGAGGCCAACCAGGTTTGACATCAGAACAGGGAGGGTATCATGCATTGATTTAACTATAGCTTCCCCAGAATTGGCTTGGAAAGGGAAGTGGGAAACCATGGAAGAAACCCCTATGGGAAGTGACCATTTCCCAATAGTGGTGGGATTTGGCCAGCCCTTGCTAGTGGAGGAAGACACTAGGCCGAGGCCACTAAACTATAATAAAGCAAAATGGGCTGAATTTGTTGAGGGGTGCATAGAGGGAATAGACAGTGTGATAGAGGACGGAACAGTTGACGAGTGGAATGATACTCTGTGCAGTATGTTAAGTGATAACATGAACCGCTGCATCCCAAGGAAAAAAGCTGTAAAACGTAAGGCTGTGCCATGGTGGAATAAAATGTGCGATGAGGCAGTGAGGGAAAGAAATAAAGCCTATAGTGTGCTAAGGAGGTACCCAGTGCAGGAAAATGCTATAGAATACAAGCGGTTAAGAGCCAAGGCCAGGAGGGTTATTAAAACGGCCAAAAGAGAGTGTTGGAGGAATTACTGCGGAAGGCTGGGGGAGGACACACCAGTAGGGGAGGTGTGGGCAGTGATCCGGCGAATGTCAGGGATTGTTAAGGGGAGAAGCATCCCAGTCCTAGAAGAAGGGGGGGTGGTTGCTACAAATGACAGTCAAAAAGCCAGCATGTGTGTGAAAAAATTCCAAGAAGTACATAGTGGGGTAAACATTGGAGAGGAGGGTATTGTAAAACGAAATGAGGTAATAAGAAACCAAATGTACAAACTTGAGGTGAATCAGGATAATTCTGACCCCAGTAATTTAAACTTTTCTCTGAAGGAATTACGGAGAGCAATCCAAAGAGGGCGTAAAACAGCTCCAGGGAAAGATGGACTAGGATATGAAATCTTTAAGCAGTTGGATGACATGGTGCTGTATGAGATACTAGCACTCATCAATACAGTATGGGATGAAGGCGTCATCCCTGTGGCATGGAGGCATGCAGTTGTCATCCCTATTCTAAAGCCAGGAAAGGAAGCTGCAAAGCCAGGCTCCTATAGGCCAATTGCACTCACGGCTGTGTTGTGTAAAATTATGGAGCGAATAGTGACAGATCGGCTTACATATAAATTAGAGAAGCAAGGATGGCTTGCACCAATCCAGAGTGGCTTTAGATTAGGGAGGGGAACGATGGACTCTGTGCTTGCGCTTGACCTAGACATAAGGAAAGCTAAGGCCAACAAAGAATCAGTGGTCGCAGTTTTTCTCGACATTGAAAAGGCATATGACATGTTGTGGAAAGAGGGGTTGGGGGTGAAGCTGTTTAATGCTGGAATACGAGGGCGGATGCTGAACTGGATCAGGGCGTTTCTGCAAAACAGGACCATACAGGTCAGAGTCGGGGGGGCATATTCTGAAACAGTGGGGATAGATAATGGTACTCCTCAAGGGAGTGTTATAAGCCCAGTACTATTTAACTTGATGATTAATGACATGTTCCAGGAGGTGGGGGCAGGCTTTGGGCTATCATTGTTCGCTGATGATGGCGCAATTTGGAAAAGAGGGCGGAATATTAAGTTTATAACAGGGAAGATACAAGGGGCACTGGATAGAGTAGTGGCCTGGGCTGAGAAGTGGGGGTTCAAAATATCTGTGGAAAAGTCAAAATGTGTTATTTTTACAAACAAAAGGAAGACTGAAAACCTGGGGCTGAATATCTATGGCAAGCCCTTAGAGCGAGTCAAAGAGTTTAAATTCCTAGGAGTTATTTTTGAAGAGAGGTTAACGTGGAAAAAACATATAGAAAAAATAGTGAGGAAATGTGAAAAGGTGATAAATGTGATGAGATGCCTTGCTGGGAGTACGTGGGGAGCAAACAGAGACACACAAATAATGATTTACAGAGCCATGATTCGCTCAGCTTTTGATTATGGGTGCCTGGCATATGGGGCTGCAGCCAAAACAAACCTAGCAGCACTGGATAGGGTGCAGGCAAAAGCGTTAAGAGTATGTAGTGGGGCTTTTTGCACAACTCCAATCCCAGCTTTGCTGGTGGAGATGGGAGAGATACCCCTAAGTTTAAGGAGAAGGAAGCTGGCCTTACACCACATAGCTAAACTATATGGGCATGACCAAGTCCATCCAGGCAAGCAGCTGCTGGAGGAGTGCTGGGAACTGGGAGGTGGGGAAAGCAGGAGTTTTGTCCATAAAATCAGAGCAGAGGAAGAAGAGCTCGGCTTGAGTGGGGTGCGCAGGGGTACGGCTGTGGTCTGGCCTTCTGTTCCACCATGGCTGCTACCAAGTGTGGAGGTTGACTTCACGATAGCAGAGAGGAAGAGGGAGAAGGGTAGTGGAGACCCAGATGAGTTGGTGAGGGAGAGGATGCAGCAGGAATGGGCAGACCATGTGCAGATCTATACAGATGGCTCCATGGACCCAAATAGTAAAAGGGTGGGGTTTGCAGTTCACATTCCCTGCCTGCAGATCACCCAGAGCAGACGGCTGCCAAATGGGGTTTCAGTCTTTACGGCAGAAATGGTGGCGTTGATATGGGCAGTAAATTGGGTTGAGGAGGTGAGACCGCAGCAGGCAGTTATCTGCTCGGACTCGGCGGCTGCGCTGATGGCTCTGCAGGGGGGGAGGTCACAGGTCAGACCAGATCTGGTCTGTGAGCTGCTGACCGCACTCTACAGAGTAAACCAAGCTGGAAGTAGAGTGGGTTTCATGTGGGTTCCAGCTCATGTGGGGGTTGAGGGCAACGAGGCTGCTGATGGTGCTGCCAAAGAGGCCCTGAGCAGGGAGGAGGTGGATGTGGGCGTCGCCCTGGGTATTTCAGAGTACCGCTCCATAATAAAGGAGGATTTAAATATCAGGTGGCAAAGAGAATGGGAGGGGGAAACAAGAGGAAGGTTTTATTTTAATATTCAAAATAGTGTTAGGGGAGGAAGCATCACCCTGGGAAACAGAAGGGAGCAAGTCATTATGACACGGCTGAGATTTGGACACTGTGGCCTTGCAGGGGGACTGGCCCGTATTGGGAAACATGAAAATGGACTGTGTGAATGTGGGACAGAAGAAACTGTGCAGCATGTTTTTATGGAGTGTCCTATATACACAACAGAGAGGAGAGAGCTTTTTGCTGCATTACTAGATGCAGGGTTGCCCTGCATCTCACTGAGGATTATTCTGAACCCTGAGGAACATCAAAGTGCAGTGATGAAAGCAGTCATGGACTACCTGTGGAATACTGGCCTGCACCAGAAAGTGTAACTGCATAAGCTGTGGTAATACCTGAACTGAACCGTGGGAGGCAGCAATACGCCGATGGGCGTCTAGTCTGCCGGAAAGCCACAAGAAGAAGAAGAAGAAAAGTGTATACGTCTTGGCATTTCCGGTATCCGTCTGAAAAGAAACGACTCCGCCGATTTGAAACTTAATCCAAACATGTCTGTTAAACTTTCGATAATGTATTAAAAAGGCTGTCGATAGCGTTACGACGCTCTATTAACCTTTAACCGCTGGATAACGGGTTATACCCCCATCGTTTTCACGGGCAAAGCTAAAGCTAGCAAGCGGTGTGTTCGTGTTAGTGAGCATTAAAGTCATCTCTGTCCGTGTTGACGTAACTGTCGAGTCATGGCCACTCGGCGTCTGACAGATGCATTCTTGTTATTGCGGAAC
The DNA here is from genome assembly GCF_033978785.1 of Entelurus aequoreus. Classification (NCBI taxonomy): domain Eukaryota; kingdom Metazoa; phylum Chordata; class Actinopteri; order Syngnathiformes; family Syngnathidae; genus Entelurus; species Entelurus aequoreus. The sequence goes on along the minus strand of NC_084731.1, from coordinate 101,609,472 downwards.
AATGCAATCCAAAACCGGCAGATATTGGCTGAGCAAGTGAGTACAAACGACCCCCGTCTGAGTACACGTAGCAATGCTGCGGTGAGTTGGTCTGCATCGTTTTGACATTTTACTGTGTTTGCATTAGTCGTGCTAGCTAGGATCAGCTGTGTTATTGTAAACATCATTACATATCCTGGTTGTTCCCAGTATTTTACCTCAGGACTGACCGTGGAGTGGCCTGGCTCTCAGTCTCCGTTCTAATTAATCCCAAAGGTGATCTATCGGGTTCAGGTCAGGACTCTGTGCAGGCCGGTCAAGTTCATCCACACCAGACTCTGTCTTCCATGTCTTTATGGACCTTGCTTTGTGCACTTGTGCACAGTCAGGTTGGAAGAGGAAGGGGCCCGCTCCAAACTGTTCCCACAAGGTTGGGAGCATAGAATTGTCCAAAAATGTTATGGTATCCTGGAATATTCAAAGTTCCTTTCACTGGAGCTAAGGGGCCAAGCCAACAACCCCACACAATAATTCCTCCTCCACCAAATTTCACACTCGGCACAATACAGTCCGAAATGTAGCGTTCTCCTGGAAACCTCCAAACCCAGACTCGTCCATCAGATTGCCAGATGGAAAAGCGTGATTCTTCACTCCAGAGAAGGCGTAAGGCGTCTCCACTGCTTTAGAGTCCAGTGGCGGCGTGATTTACACCACTGCATCCCACACTTTGCATTGGACTTGGTGATGTACGGCTTATATACAGCTGCTCGGCCATGGAAACCCATTCAATGAAGCTCTCTGCGTACTGTACGTGGGCTAATTGGAAGGTCACATGAAGTATGGAGCTCTGTAGCAACTGACTGTGCAGAAAGTCTTTTCACTATGCTGACCCCTCTGTCAGTTTACGTGGCCTACCACTTGGTGGCTGACTTGCTGTTCCCAAACTCTTCCATTTTCTTATAATAAAGCAGACAGTTGACTTTGGAATATTTAGGAGCGAGGAAATTTCACCACTGGATTTGTTGCACAGGTGGCATCCTATCACAGTTCCACGCTGGAAATCACTGAGCTCCTGAGAACGGCCCATTCTTTTACAAATGTTTGTAGAAACAGTGTCCATGTAAAAGTGCTTGATTGTATATACCTGTGGCCGGGCCAAGTGATTAGGACACCTGATTCTCATCATTTGGATGGGTGGCCAAATACTTTTGGTAATATAGTGTATGTCCCTAAAAAATATAGGCTAAGGCAATATTTTCCCACAGATGAGTACTTATGTAGAGCACAAACAGGAGACCACAAAGTCTCTCCCAATCTGCATAATTCATGTTTTTCTGTCGGTCCTGAGGTTAATACTGGGTCCTAGGACACGTATGGAAGTATTGTCGTCGCGAAATTACCTGCAAACATGTATCTCAATCTGTGCATCTTTAATACATTATTTCACTGTGTATTCTTTTGTCTGTCTGTATATTATCAGTGTGTTTGTAATCAGATCCACGTGTGCGTGTTTTAACTTTTATTTACAGAAAAAGGCAAGGTGAAGTTACAGACAAATCCTTTTACTTGTGACCAATAATCTTTTTACACAAGATCTTCCGCAGCAGAAGTGTAGCTGAATTCAGCCAATTGAGGGTTCCTGCGTCACACAGATCTAAATACGCACACACAGATTGTATTAGACATGCACACACAGATTGTATTACACATGCACACACATTTGGATATGCACACACAGATTGTATTATACATGCACACACATCTTTCACGGAAGACGTGTCGCAAAAGTGAAGTTTAAATAGACAGCCTATTGATGGTTCTTGCTTCACACAAATCTGAATACACAGACCCACATTTTTTTTAAACACACAAATCGAAATACAAAAAGACAGATTTTTTTTTACCTACAGACAGATCGTAGATTGATATACAGACAGACAAATGAATACGCCAACACTTGAATTGGATTACAGTCGCACAGATTGAGTTACGTGTTTGCAAATAGTTTTGCTACAATAATTCTTCCATACACACAACAAATAGGACAACATCCCATCCCATGTAATGTCCTGTGTTGTGTCTGTTTAGTGTATGTCTTGTCCTCTTGTTGCCTGTACAGTGCATCCGGAAAATATTCACAGCGTTTGAATTCCTCCACCTTTGGTTTTATTAATGACTTGTTCCAAAAAAATATTTTTCCCCTCAACATTCTACACACAGTTTTATTTTTTAGAAATATAATTTATATAAAAAATTATAAGGATAAAGATTGAGTTGAGATGCATCCTATTTTTACTGATCATCCTACAGATGCTTAAATTGAGTCCACTTGTGGTAAATTCTGTTGATTGGGACTTCCTGGACAGGATCAGGATGTATGTAGAATTTTGATTGAGGAAAAAAATGTTTATTCCATTTTGGAATAAGGCTTTTAATGTGGAAAAATTGAAGCGCCGTGAGTACTTTGTCGATGCACTGTACTGAATATGCAATGTACTTTGACTGTTACACATGTCTCACTAGTAGGGATGTAACGATGTTAACATTTCATATCATGGTTGTCACTATCGTGGTATTGTTAAATGTGCTCAAAAAGTATCTGTATTTATACACACACTAAAATCGTTTATACAAGTTTCATTAAAACAAAATGAAATAGATAAGCATACGATATACTTTCTTGGCTGGAGAAACATTAAATATTGCTCTGGCTTCTAAAAACATTTACATGGATGCCTAGAGGGCGCTAACTTTCCAATGTAGCTTAAGCGTTGTATCTTGCCCTCTTACAGATGTAAGGACGTAACTACGTACAGTACAGGCCAAAAGTTTGGACACACCTTCTCATTCACAACACAACTGATGGTCCCAACCCCATTGATAAAGCAAGAAATTCCACTAATCAACCCTGATTAGGCACACCTGTGAAGTGAAAACCATTTCAGGTAGACTACCTCTTGAAGCTCATCGAGAGAATGCCAAGAGAGTGCAAAGCAGTAATCAGAGCAAAGGGTGGCTATTTTGAAGAAACTGGAATATAAAACATGTTTTCAGTTATTTCACCTTTTTTTGTTAAGTACATAACTCCACGTGTGTTCATTCATAGTTTTGATGTGACAATCTACAATGTAAATAGTCATGAAAATAAAGAAAACACATTGAATGAGAAGGTGTGTCCAAACTTTTGGCCTGTACTGTACGTACGGGACACGTGCACACGCATTTGCTTTGGTAGTTGTTAGCTAATGATAGCGATTTGGATCGCTATTATTATAACTCGAATTCTTGAGACTTTGCACTGGCTCCCTGTTCATTTTAGAACTGATTTTAAAATCTTGCTTTACATGGACTGGCACCTCATTGTATCTCGGACCTCATCCAAATTTACACTCCTGTGCGGGCTCTGAGGTCCAAGAGCCAGCTCCAGCTCGTGGTGCCCAAGACGGGACTTAAAACCAGGGGAGACAGGGCCTTCTCTGTGGTCGGCCCTAAGCTCTGGAACACTCTGCCCCTCCATGTTCGAAATGCTCCCACAGTGGAGTGTTTTAAGTCTCGTCTTAAGACCCACTTTTATTCTCTGGCTTTTAACACTACGTGAGTTGTGTGGTCCTCTGTGTTTTTTAAATTTTGATTTCTATTTATTGTTTTAATTGGTTTTAACCTTTAAAATCGTTTTTAATCATATTTATTTTTATATTGGTTTTATTATTTTTTTGTTTTTGTTTTTATTCAGTCATTGGTGGAGCTAAGGATAATATTTGAATATTGTTTTTAATATTGTTGTGCAGCACTTTGGAAACATTTGTGTTGTTTAAATGTGCTATACAAATAAAGTGGATTGGATTGGATCATTAGCTTCAGCTGTCATTGAATGTATATTTTATCATAACTACAAATTGTTCCACGCGTTTTCTGCGCATACGTATTGACGAGTAACCGCCATAAACACCAATTATTTTATTCGGCACAGAAAAAAAGATTATTTCATAAACCTAGTAATTGTGAAAAATGCATTCGGTTTTAAAACAAATTTGTTCTGTTAAACCACTAATGGTAACATAAGCTAGCCGATGGTGTTTTTGTGATATTTATTTGGTTTGAAAGTTGCAAACAGCCCATTTAGGAGCCGTATTGTTTTTGAGTGTTTGAACAGGTTTTTCTTCTCTTTGTAAAGTGTTAGTGTTGGTTTTCTTTTTAAATTGTAACAGCAAACGATTACGGTTTATGTGAACTAATCAATCATCCATCCTTCCATTTTCTACCACTTGTCCCTTTCGGAGCCTATCTCAGCTGCATTCGGGCGGAAGGCGGGGTACACCCTGGACAAGTCGCCACCTCATCGCAGGGCCAACACAGATAGACAACATTCACACTCACACACTAGGGCCAATTTAGTGTTGCCCATCAACCTATCCCCAGGTGCATGTCTTTGGAGGTGGGAGGAAGCCGGAGTACCCGGAGGGAACCCACGCAGTCACGGCGAGAACATGCAAACTCCACACAGAAAGATCCCGAGCCCGGGATTGAACTCAGGACCTTCGTATTGTGAGGCACATGCACTAACCCCTGTGCCACCAAAGTTTATTTATACAGCCCTTAATCACAAGTGTCTCAAAGGGCTGAAACACTGTTGTATTCCTCCGAGATTAAATACATTTTTCTGTGAGAAGAGAGCGCAGCGTCTATGTTCAGTATGTACAGTTGAATAGCTTAGTTGCTCACACAGCTTTATACAAGTTTAGATTGGGGTACGTTGTTTCTTATTCGTAAAGACGTTAATGTCTCTTGTATTCATATTCATATTTTAGCGAGCTAGCGCCAGCCTGTATGTCAGTTTATCAAAGTGCCATGGTTAATCATGTTTTTTCGATCATTTTAATTTAAAACGATACTACTAACGGTTGGGAGTTTATCATGAATTCCGTTTATCATTACATTCTATAGTGAGACATAGGGATGTAATGATAAACAATATTATTAATAAACTGATGTCATTAGGGGTGTAACGGTACACAAAAATTTTGGTTCGGTACGTACCTCGGTTTAGAGGTCACGGTTCAGTTCATTTTCGGTACAGTAAGAAAACAACAAAATATACATTTTTGGGTTATTTATTTACCAAATTTGTAAACAATGGTTTTATACTTTTAACATTGGGAACACTATAATAATTCTGCCCATGTTAATCAACATTAAACTGCCTCAAGTTGTTGCTCAGATTAAATAAAATGACAAAACTTTTCTTCTACATATAAAAAGTGCAACATTAAACAGTTTCAAGTCAATTCATCATGCTTAATTTATTACAGAATTTGGGAAGCCTGTAGTTGATTTTTATATGTAAATGTTATATTTTTATCAACATGTGATAGCAGGGACCCTGCCATTCAAAACTAGGCTGCTCCATTACTAATGATTAATGTAACTAGCTGAAAAAATTGTACAATAGCAATAGGAGAGACTATTCATCCCTGAACACCATGGATTTCATGTAGGCTTAATGATGCAGTTACATTATTATATCAGCTATCAGAGACAGAAACTCTTCATTTAACATAATGTCCTTTTTTGCTTCTTCAACACAGCTCAATCAACACAGAAAAAGGTAAAGTGAAATAACAGACAGACAAGGCTTTGCTGACCGTAACACATACACACACGCACACACACCGCAAAATGAACTAACGTTACGCTAAAAGCGAATTAGCCTTAACCTCAAGCCAGGACTGCGAGCGAGCTAAGCTGCAGTTTATATTTCTAGAAGGTCAACGGGCTCATAGTGATGTTGTTACTAGTAGTTGACTGGGAGGTGTTTATTATAATTTGGGGAGAGTCCGCTGCCTGATGCTTACCTGCTAAACGCTAAGCACTGACTACATGCGCTCTGAATACGCACTGCTGATTGGCTGTTACCGCTCTGAATACGCACTGCTGATTGGCTGTTACCGCTCTGTATGTAACCAATCAGATGGTTGTGTGGGTCGGACAATGCTGGGTGCTGTGTACTGACAGAGACAGGCAGAAGGAAGCGGAGCAGCTAGTTAAGACTTTAGCTTAGCTTAATATGTTCGTGTGGAAACTCGTTCGGTACACCTCCGAACCGAACCGAACCCCCCGTACCGAAACGGTTCAATACAAATACATGTACCGTTACACCCCTAGATGTGATACATTCTATAGTGAGACATAGGGATGTAACGATAAACAATATTAATAATAAACTGCCGTGATACATTCTATAGTGAGACATAGGGATGTACCACAGCAGTTTATTATTGTTTATCGTTACATCCCTATGTCTCACTATAGAATGTATCATGTCAGTTTATTATTAATATTGTTTATTGTTATATCCCTATGTCTCACTATAGAATGTATCACATCAGTTTATTATTAATATTGTTTATCGTTACATCCCTATTTCTCACTATAGAATGTATCACATCAGTTTATTATTAATATTGTTTATCGTTAATCCCTATGTCTCACTATAGAATGTATCACATCAGTTTATTATTAATATTGTTTATCGTTACATCCCTACGTCTCACTATAGAATGTGTCACATCAGTTTATTAATAATATTGTTTATCATTACATCCCTATGTCTCACTATAAAATGTGTCACATCAGTTTATTATTAATATTGTTTATCGTTACATCCCTATGTCTCACTATAGAATGTGTCACATCAGTTTATTATTAATATTGTTTATCATTACATCCCTGTCTCACTATAGAATAATCAAATACATCATGTGCTTTTTCTCACTATAATTGTATTAATACATTTATTTTACAGATAAGATGCTTTCTTGTTCTTCAGGATTTGGCTGAAACAAGTACAGTGGAACCTTAAACATCAAACAATGTATTTCTGGCATCCTTGGTGACTTCCAATTAGTGCTCGTATTGTCTGACATTGAAATAACCTGTTTCAATGTCAAACTGTTGGCAGCGTAACGGAGTGTGTATGTTGGGAAACCTCACTACCTAACACCTTAAGAGCTTGCACTGGGCTTTTAGTTCGGTGCCTAGCTCTCTCGTCTCTGATTCTGAGGACTCCGGTTCGAGCCCCGGGCGGAACAAAACGTTGTTAAATGTAGGTAAGAGCTTGTCATTCGTAATTGTCATAGAAGTGTAAAAAGTCAGACACGATACGTGGCTCACAACAATAATAATATCTAGATATGTTGATACTGCGATTGCCCATATTTGGTTCTGACTAATGTATGACATAGCCGTGAAACAAAAGTATCTTACATACTGCATATTTCTTATCCAGCTTTGTCCCATCACACTGTAAAAGCCAAAGTGTCCTCGCTTTTAATTTTAAGGGTTCGTATTATGATATTTTTCAACATTTAAACAATTCCTTGTGGTCTACACCAGGGACCTGTTTAATGTAGGCAATATTTTTACGGACCAGCCTTCCACATGTGGCAGATAAATATAGCAAATAAGTGCATGGAAAATTAATACATGAAAAAACTCACCTCAATTAGTGGGAGCCCCTGGCCTTTTCCCTTTGCAAAAAAGCTCTCCATAGTTAGTAGTAGGCTTTTTTTTTTCGGCTTTAGTATCTGATGGGTTATAGGTGATACATCACATTCAAGGACAAGGGCATGGATATATAATAAAGCTAGAAATACTTGCCATTAGTCCCATTAGATTTCTGTGGATTTCTATTTCCATTCTAAAAGTTATGTATTCATATTTTGTGCAATATTTCATATGTAGATTCACTGTTAGCTTTTTTTGGTCCAATTTTCCATGCGTAAATACATCTGTTATTGCTAACTACTTGTGTATTAGGACTGTGTGCAATAATAGCAGCACTTTAACTTACTAGGCCAAAGGAGATGTGTATTTTCTTCCTTCAGCACAAGTATTATATGCAACAATTTAGCACTTCTCCATTAAACTACTATGGTCACTTTGTTCCTGATCAGCCCTGATCTTAGGTCATCAACCTGCTGCGGACTGCAGATGGAACCTAGCTTTTGGCTACGATTTGGCACCTACACATTTAATGTTTATTCATGTGCATTGTTCCATGTAACAAAGACCTAACAAATATTGCAAATGGAGACTTTCTATCAGGAGTTTTATAATAGATCCAGGAACAAGCTTATTGGTGTGTCTGGTGGGACTAGCCAAAGTTAAGGAGGAGAAAATGCGGTCAGTTATAAATGATTAATGTCTCTGTGCGGCCTGGCAGCAAATGCGTCACGAACCAGTGGTCGGGGACCACTGGACTCTACATAACATGTAATGGTGGTTCTTTGGTCAAAATGTTGCATAGATTATGTTTTACAGACTTCTTTGTGGGCGGTCTTATTTACGTACTTCCACCTCGACTGCGTCTTCTCCCGGTCGTCTATATTGTAGTTTTCAGCGCGTCCTTATGATGACTACCGACAGATATAAGTTAGAACTACATGCTACTTTGTATTAGAAATGGCCACAGCGCAGGATGCATGTGCATGTACGAGACAGTCTGCCCCACAAAAAATGGATAGAGAAAAAGAAGGAACTTATTGACACCAATGGCGGACTCAGTTAAAACTTTACCATATGTTGAGATATCCGCTGACGTCACTAATGGGAAAAACATCACAAATTGTGCAAATTCCAAACGACTCGTTTGAAGGAAGGCAAGATTGTTTTATAAATATCTCAGCCATGCCTCCATGGTTTGACTTTTGCAGATCCCAAATACATAAAACATGTACCAATAGGTAAGACAAGTTGGTTGTGGGCACCTTTAAACGATGCTTATGTATCAGTTCAATATTAGTGTAGGTGTTGTCTTCTGTGACTTTGGCCTAACTTTTAGCCACTGGTGCAAGTAGGGCCCCTGAACATGTAAAACTGACTCCACTAATTACATTAAAATAAGTTTATAGTGAGGAAAAAACTAAGTGAATAGAGGTAAGGTTATTTATTGCAATACTTTGCCGTATTGATACTTTTAATGCAATTGTGCGTCACTGCACCCTGAGACTTCACACGTCTCACCTTCTTAATGTTCACAATCTAGACATTGTTTTTGTTTTTTATCCCTTTAGTCATATTACCAAACTTTTTGAGTATGGCCTTTCATATTGGACTCAGTTCTATGTTTATTCTCCTTAGTTTATCTTCACCGGTATTCATTTATGGTTGCATAAGTACTCCAAAAAGCAAAATCTACCTGAAGAGTTGAAATCTGAAGTTTGTAAAGGCGTCATTTCGTGATATTTATTTAATATGTTAAGGTTCCACTGTACTGTATATGACAAAACTGTTTTTTTGACTTATCAAAATATTATCAGTGATAAAAATACAACTTGTCATATATAAAAAGCCTAGATGGTGGTGTTCTGCTTGTTTGGTGTTCACTTCTGGGGCTCACTTCTGTTGCTTCTGTCCTTCTTTCTTCCTTCCTCCACTAATGGATGGAACCACACCATCACTTTAGGAGCTTGATGAGGTATCATTGTTTGTTTCCTGGTAGAAATACCAACATTACTTTAAGTGGTGCGCCACATATGTTACTTATTACGTCAAAGATAATAGAGGTGTTTTTTTTTTCTTAGTTTGCTGATGATCGGATGGCGCTGGTGTCAGGAATCAGTCTAGATCCTGAAGCAGCCATCGGCGTCACCAAGAAACTGCCTCCTAAATGGATAGAGGGCATCGATGAGGTAAACTTTTTCAACTCAACCAGCTTTGGTACCACTAATATGTCCCTTTGGGTGCCTTTCAGATCCACTATGAAATCTCACGGGTTCGACAGAAAATGAAGGACCTGGCTCTGCTTCATGACAAGCACATGAATCGTCCCACCTTGGATGACAGCAGTGAAGAAGAGCACGCCATAGAAATCACCACCCAGGAGATCACACAGGTACTCTTCCTGGTTCACGACTGAGTGCAGGAAATGGTCCTCATGGTCGCCTTGTGGATATGCAGATGTTCCATCGATGCCAGAGAGCCGTCACTGGCTTGCAGTCCCGCTGTGGCCACTGCACCGAGCAGGAGGAGAGACTATTGAGAAACGTGGTCTCATCTCTGGCACAAAGTCTGCAGGACCTGTCCACCACTTTCAGACACACACAGTCCAGCTACTTAAAACGTAAGCTTTTTCGAAATCTACCGAGAGCAGTTTTTGCTTTAAAGTGTTGTTTAAATCGCAAATCCGTAGTTTAAAATATGAACTTTTTGACAACTTGATGTGATACTGAATTTGGGGATTCCATTAGCTGTAGAAATGATATCAAAATTATAAGTTAAGAAATCAAAAAACGCATACTTGAAATATTTCACTCTTGTGTGTAGTAGGGTTGTACGGTATACCGGTATTAGTATAATACCGCGATACTAATGGATCATATTCGGTACTATACCGCCTCTAAAAAGTACCGGTCCGGCCCCCCGTCGTCGTCACGTCATGACATTGCTGGTTTTACGAGTAGAGGAGCATGTTTGGCAGCACTCAATCACAGAAAACTTACAAGCAGACACATAGTGTAGGCAGAAAAGGGAGAATGTACACATTTTGGCTTGAAAACTTAAAGATGAAGTTATAACACTGAAACACCCTCAGGAAGAGGTGCTTTTAGACATGGCTAGCTAGCTAGCGGCTAAAGTCCATCCGCAGTCTGCAGTGTTTTAGCTACTTCTAAATCACTAATCCTCGCCTACATGGCAAAATAATAAAGTAAGTTTCTTACAAGTGTCATCCCTGCAGAACGAGGAATAGCTAAACGTGCTTCACTACACACCGTAGCTCACCAGCGTCATAATGTAAACAACCGCCATGGGTGGATCAACACCTGACTTCCACTGTAATGATACCAAGTACAAGAGCGTATGTAGTCAATACTACTATGATTACATCAATGTTTTTAGCAACACAAAATCTTCTTTTGTTTTTTTTATATCTATATTATTTTTGTAAACTCAGGAAATACGTCCCTGGACACATGAGGACTTAAAATGATGACCATTGTATGATCCTGTAACTACTTGGTATCGGCTTGATACCCAAATTTGTGGTATCATCCAAAACTAATGTAAAGTATCAAACAACAGAAGAATAAGTGATTATTACATTTTAACAGAAGTGTAGAAAGAACGAAAGTAACCAGATATTAACAGTAAATGAACAAGTAGATTAATAATAAATTTTCTACCACTTGTCCCTCATAATGTTGACAAAATAATAGAATATAAATGACACAGTATGTTACTGCAAACGTCAACAGCTATATTAGGAGTCTTTGTTTGCTTACTTACTACTAAAAGACAAGTTGTCTAGTATGTTCACTAATTTATTTAAGGACAAACTTGCAATAACAAACATGTTTAATGTACCCTAAGATTTTTTGTTAAAATAAAGCCAATAATGCCATTTTTTGTGGTCCCCTTTATTTAGAAAAGTATCAAAATACATTTTGGTACTGGTACCAGTACCAAAATTTTGGTATCGGGACAACACTAGTGTGTAGTAAATCTAAAGAAACTACATTTTCACTTTTTTGAATTAAACTACTGTAACTATTTTCAAATATTGTGATTTATTGACTTGCACTTTATATTAGAACATTTTGATGCTGTGCAGTTCTACAACACTACTGCAGTTGATTAGTCTCAGTGTAGATTGATGCTTTTGTTGTTCACCCCATAATTTAATGTCTGTCTTTGAATGAACTGGTCATTGTTTGATTATTCAGGAATGAAGAATCGTGAGGAGCGATCAAAGCACTTTTTTGACTCAGGGCCGCTAATGGAAGAAGACGAAGAGCTAGCTGTGTATGACAAGGTGCGTGGCTGTTTGAAATGCTGTAATTCTTTCAGGATAATTAAGTTCACTCAGTGACGTGTAACATGAGGCAGTTGTGGAATAGTATTTGGAAGAGGAAAATCAAAACTGATCCAAAGCTGGGTAAATGCTGTCTCATCACTACTATTGTCAACCCAAAGCATGACTCTAGCAACACACATCACTGAGGCAAGCGTAAAAAGGTGGACACGCACTGATGATGTTGTGTTTAGAACGTGAAATTGGTTCCATTCAAAGAAGATTCCATCGCACAATGTGAACATTACTATATACACTCCAACTAACCGCTGAACAGAGTACGGCGATGCCACAACACCCGCCATAAATAATATTTCTTATGTGCTTTACACTAAAATACATTTTAAAGTGCTACATTACAAACCAATATTTAAAAGGATAACAGCTCAGCCATGATTTTGGAGTATAAATATTTGGGGTTTTGGCACCAACTGCTGGACTAGATGTGACCAATCTAAGTCTAAGACTAGATCTGACCATGAATTGATTAACGTGGACCCCGACTTAAAAAAGTAGAAAAACTTATTTGGGTGTTACCATTTAGTAGTCAATTGTACGGAGTATGTACTGTACTGTGCAATCTACTAATAAAAGTTTCAATCAATCAAAAAAACAATCTAAGACTAGATTTGACCAATCAAATCAAATCAAGCTTTATTTATAAAGCGCTTTTCATACATAACAGAAATGCAACGCAAAGTGATTTACAAAGTTAAAAACAATACCCCGGTGACCAATATCCCCCATTATCGCATATGTACGCACGGACACAGATACCAAACACAAACACACACACACACACACACACACACAACATACACGCATATGCAACTATATGGACCAATGATTGCATGGCTGAGTACAGAGGAGACATGTGAGTAGATCTGACCAATCTAAGTCTAAGACTAGATCTGACCAATCTAAGTCTTAGACTAGATCTGACCAATCTAAGTCTAAGACTAGATCTGACCAATCTAAGTCTAAGACTAGATCTGACCAATATAAGTCTATAAGCACAAACTGATGAAGTCTACTCGGATGAGCGGTGAAACGTCTTCCAAGACAAACCTAGCAGTCCAGTTGCGATCAATTCAACGCCCTGAGATTCCTTGAAGCTGTTATACTGCTCAACACAAGCTGGGCTCCATAGTCTCCCTTTGCTCTTCTTTCTCCCCCAACTGACTGCACAAAAACTTTTAATCAAAACGTTCAATAGTTTTCTTCTTATTTATCTACTTCATTCCACACAGCTGATCTCAATCCTACCTTTTGTTAAGTTCCTTAACTTTATTGCCTATTTATTACTGTTTTTCCTTGGTACTTGCCAATCCAATCCCCTTTATTTCCATCTCACTATTAACAACAAAACTGTCTCCGGAGTGCTGCACATAAAAAAAGAAACAATAAAAATTATCAAATTTCAAGCATTTAAAATGAAACAAGTAAACAAACAAATAGTAGAATAAAACAATACAAACAAATCAATGTAATAGAATAAAACATTAAAAGAGACAGAGGACGACAAGACTCACACCGATTTAAAAGCCAGAGAATAAAAGTGGGTTTTGAGACGAGACTGAGGGGGCGGAACATTCCAAAGTTTAGGGCCAACAACAGAGAAGGCCCTGTCTCCCCTAGTTTTAAGCCTCGTTTTAGGCCCCACAAGTTGGAACTGGCCCTCAGACCTCAACGCGCGAGCTGGAGCATAAATTTGAATGAGGTCCGTGATGTACTTTGGGGCCAGTCCATTCAAAGCTTTAAAAACAAACATTTTAAAATTAATTCTAAAACAAACAGAAAGCCAATTCAGAGAAGCGAGAATCGAGGTGATGTGCTTGCTTTTTTTGGTTCCCGTTAAAAGGCGTGCTGCAGAGTTCTGGACTAACTGTAAGCGTGACTGTGCATTTGGACTTATTCCAGTGTAAAGTGCATTACAGTAGTCCAGACCTGATGAGATAAAAGCAAGGGACATGAGTCCAAATTTCATATTGTGCACATTTATGACCAATAAATCTCCTTCTAACAGTGCCTATTTACTGTATTTTAGTCATCTAGAAAAAAAATAACTGGGTCAAAAGGTGTGTATTAGTACTATTAGTACTTTTGAGCAAATTCAACAATGGAGCAACAATAATAACCGTTATAAACCTTAATAATACTGGCACCAAAATATTGTTGTTGTCATTTTAATTTGCATGATGACTTTCCCTGTCATGATTAGCATCTTGTGTTGATGCATAGTTTACTGTGCACTCATGAAGGATTTCCCACCCGGTGGTTGTTTCTTCCAGGGCTTTACAGATGACCAACTGATGTTGGTGGAGCAGAATACAGTCATGGTTGAAGAACGAGAGCGAGAGATCAGACAAATAGTTCAGTCCATCTCTGATCTGAATGAGATTTTCCGGGACTTGGCCAGCATGGTGGTGGAGCAGGTATTGGACACATAGTCAGTACATTTGCATGCACTAAAATGGACTTATTGCATGCGTGGGCTTGAAACCAGATTTTTAATATACATGTAACCATTTTAATTAGACACTGTTTAACTTTTCAAAAATTGGATTACCACACCTAGTTTATGTGATTGGAAACCATTAGTTCTGGCAATGATTAAAATGACCAAAATAGGGTAAATATCAAACCCAAAACTAGTGAAGTTGGCATGTTGTGTAAATAAAAACAGAATACAATGATTTGCAAATCCTTCTAAACTTATATTCAATTGAATAGACTGCAAAGACAAGATATTTAACGTTTGAACAGGAAAACTTAATTTTTTGCAAATATTAGCTCATTTGGAATTTGATGCCTGCAACATGTTTCAAAAAAGCTGGCACAAGTGGCAAATAGGACTGAGAAAGTTGAGGAATGCTCATCAAACACTTATTTGGAAAATCCCACAGGTGAACAGGCTAATTGGGAACAGGTGGGTGCCATGATTGGGTTTTTGGAAACTGTGGACGTTGTGTCCTCCGGAACAAAGAGGAAAAGAACCGTATTGTTCTAGGCGCAAAGTTGAAAAGCCAGCATCTGTGATGGTATGGGGGTGTACTAGTGCCCAAGACATGGGTAACTTACACATCTGTGAAGGCACCATTAATGCTGAGAGGTACATACAGGTTTTGGAGCAACATATGTGGCCATCCAAGCAACTTTATCATGGACACCCCTGCTTATTTCAGCAAGACAATGCCAAGCCATATTCTGCATGTGTTACAACAGCGTGGCTTCATAGTAAAAGAGTGTGGGTACTAGACTGGCCTGCTTGTAGTCCAGACCTGTCTCCCATTGAAAATGTGTGGCGCATTATGAAGCCTAAAATACCACAACGGAGATCCCGGACTGTTGAACAACTTAAGCTGTACATCAAGCAAGAATGGGAAAGAATTCCACCTGAAAAGCTTAAAAAATGTGTCTCCTCAGTTCCCAAACGTCTACTGAGTGTTGTTAAAAGGAAAGGCCATGTAACAGTGGTAAAAATGTCCCTGTGACAACTTTTTTGCAATGTGTTGCTGCCATTAAATTCTAAGGTAATGATTTTTTGCCAAAAAAAATTGAAGGTTCTCAGTTCGAACATTAAATATCTTGTCTTTGCAGTCTATTCAATTGAATAGTTGAAAAGGATTTGCAAATCATTGTATTCTGTTTTTATTTACGAATTACACAACGTGCCAACTTCACTGGTTTTGGGTTTTGTACATATTGTTATGAAAGTGTCTGTTACTACATTATATATATATACTTGCAGTGTGTATATTGTACATATTACGTATTGTTATGAGGGTGTCTGTTAGTTATATATATATATATATATATATATATATATATATATATATATATATATATATATATATATATATATATATATATATATATATATATATATATATATATATTAAAAGGTTCTCACATTGTCATTGTGTGTAGAATTTTTAGGACAGAACTAAATGTATTCATTTTGGGAATAAGGCTGTAACATAAACTGTCTTTATTCATGTAGCGCTTTACTGTACCTGGAATGATACCCAAAGTACTGTACATGATATGTCACATTCACACTGATGGCGGGAGCTGCCAAGCAAGGCGCTAACCCCGACCTATCAGGAGCGAGGGTGAAGTGTCTTGCTCAAGGACACAACGGCCGAGACTAGGATGGCAGTAGCTGGAATTTAGTGCATGTAAACGTAGGAAGTCACCTGACCAGACACAAACATGGATGACTTAAAACATGTCATAAGTCCAGTTGTCTTTGCTTGATCTAATGATGTCTGCTGCTACTTGAAGGGCACCGTCCTTGACAGAATCGACTTCAACGTGGAGCAAGCGTGCGTCAAAACAGACGATGGCCTAAAACAGTTACAAAAGGTAAATCTGGTTTCACTAATAGTCACACAGCCATACTTCTTCACTAACAAACATGTCCTCCTTGCTTTCATGGTCTTTGCAGGCCGAGCAGTACCAGAAGAAAAACCGGAAGATGCTGGTCATTTTGATCCTATTTGTCATAGTCATCATTCTAATAATTATTCTCTTTTCAACCAAGTTTTAATCTTACAATTATTTTTGCTCTCCGTGTGAGTGTTTGTTGTGGAGTCTGTGAACCTCTGCTCCGACAAAAGCAGACAGCCTTTCCCACCGTAAGTCTGTTTTTTTTTTTCAATCAAAGTAACAATCGACAGAATCTTTTATCTGTGGCTGATTTATGACGTGTCTGGTATGGAAAAACTCCACCACCTTGGACTAGCTGCCTGTTGTTTATGCAGTGTAAAGACAGACATGTTATTGTTTGCTTCTTTCTGCTTGGTTCCAATGTGAATATGCATTCTTTCTTTTGAAGAGACAATGCAATGGGGGATTATGGGTAGTCTTGACACATTATTTTCCTGTGTTGATCATACACTACCAAATATTCCTACGGTTGAGCGCCTGTTAATCATTGGATATTCTAATGGAATAACACTGCTTGGTAAGTAGCTGTCCCAACATTCTAGAATCATCCGTTTATTTAACAGGTGCTACGCTTGTCAAAAACGATTGAACTACGCAGTTTTGTTTTCAAGCGCTATCCCCTTTTTGAACTGCAATTTGCACATACTTGAGGCCTGAGCAAGAGGAGTGTGTCGTGATATGGACGTAGTACTACTGTCATCTGTATGATGAAAATATTTATTTTTTAAAAACGACCAATGACCAAGACATTCTGTGTCCTGCAGAATGATTGTATGTTAGGTAAAACTAGTAGCTCTACGTACACTAAGGACTCCACTAAGGAAACTGTGGTCCATCCCGCATATGCAGATACATAAAGACTTCTTTTATTCTGCTGTTATGTTCACGTATAAAGACTTGATATGCCGAGACGATGAAGAGCTTTATTTAACATATCTGTTCATTTATGCTTATTTTATACACCATCTCTGTCATTGATGTGAAGTGGGTGTAAACAAATGTCCAAGTGGTACTATTCATGAGTGAAGGTTTTTTTTTAATAAACATGGAATATGTTGGTCGAGTTTATTTGATTTTCATTTAATAATAATACATTTTATTTATAAGGCGCCTTTCTGGGCACTCAAGGACACCGTACAAAATCAAAACAATAAAATCAATTGGATTAAAAACAACAAAGATCATTAAGGTTTACAGTGAATAAGCAGTCAGCAATAGGTGTGTTTTTATATATTTATTCATTCATAGCATAGCCTCCCAGCGGACTATTGTTTAGGTTTAATGAGCCCTTTCACCCCTGATTGCTTCATTTTTGAAGGATATAGTCCATCAGGCCTCGTTGGCGCAGTAGGCAGCGCGTCAGTCTCATAATCTGAAGGTCGTGAGTTCGAGCCTCACACGGGGCATCGTTTTGATAAGGTCTCATTATGTTTTTGGCTATGTTTTATATTCATAAATGTAAGTTCCTCAATAGCCGACCTGTTTTTGTGTCTTTAATAAATAATTACAACTCTACTTTAAAACACTCTCTGCCTCCAACAACCAAAAAGCTGTGAAAACGATGAGGCTGTGTTCCAAATTTCAATTATTTACGAACTTGTGTGAGCCTATGGCTTTGCACTTTGTTTATTTATATATATATATATTTATTTATTTTAAAAACAGTTTTTTTCTTTCTATTTTAGTTACTTCATTGAGTTACAACCCCCTGGCGCTGTTTTGTACTGTTTTTGTTCTTATTTTGATTATTATTTTTCAGTTGTTTGTAAATGTTGCAATTTATAAATAAAGGTTTATAAAATAAATAAATAAAATAAAATAAACGTTTTGAAAAGGTCACCACTTCCGGGTCCAGTTTTGCTAAGCCAATCACCGGGCTGAGTCCATCTTTCCGTGGCCAATCACAGCGTCTTTCTTCTAACGCGCGTAAGAACTTTTTTTGTCCCGCCCCCTACGTAGGCAACACTTGGGTTTTATAATGTGAAGGTCGGGAGTTTGAGCCTCACACGGTGCAACATTTTGCAAAGGAAGAGAAACACTTAACTGGTTAGCACTTCCGGGTCCATCTTGGCTAAGCCAATCACCGGGCTGAGTCCAAATTTCGGTGGCCAATTGCAGCGCCGCGTTATCTTTCGAGCGCGCGTATGAACTTGTTTTGTCCCGCCCCCTACGTAGGTAACGCTTGGGGTTTACGATCTGAAGGTAGTGAGCTCGAGACTCACACGGTGCGATGTTTTAAAAGGAAGAAAGACACTCGGTGGCATTCTTTCTAACATATCAATTTAAGTGGACCCCGACTTAAACAAGTTGAAAAACTTATTCGGGTGTTACCATTTAGTGGTCAATTGTACGGAATATGTACTTCACTGTGCAACCTACTAATAAAAGTCTCAATCAATCAATCAATTTCTTGCCCTTCAGAAAGACACCCAATTATGTTCTAGTCAAGAAAAGTTAGGGTTAGGGTACTACAAACCGTGTGTACTATAATATATCTTGTAATGCAGTTTTACCTTTAAAAAAACACTTAAATTATGGGAAAGAAATCTTACACTGGCACAACAGCACCTCCACGTGGCTGCTAAGAGGCAAGTGAAAATGCACAACAGTGCAGAATATATCCTGTTTGTGTTTGCTTATTGTTATGTATTAAAGGGTTAAATTATCGTCAATTATTAGGAATCGGACAGAGGGCGTGATTATTAATCAAGTGTTCTATGATTATCTCGTACATCTGGCAACGCTGTTCCCAAACGTACACGTGGTTAGTTGGTACGTGGCAGCGGAAGATAAACACGTTTATATCACCTTTCAAATTAAAAGCCGCCGCTGGGTTTTTTTGTTTTTTTTTTGCCATGAATAAAAAATAATACGCAATATTTTTTACTAAACAATAACTTAAAACACTAAGGTGTCGACATTCCTGTAGGATGCGCTTTCCGTGGCGTGTTTTTTCCGGCGAATTACGCCTGAGCTGTTTAAGTTTGATGCTGGCAGACCCGGAAATGGACTTGGAACTTTTCAGCGAGCGATTGATTCCAAACATTTTGTTTGCCTCCATTCATGAATCACCATGAATTATTTTGGCGACGCCTTTCCAGCGGACACTTGCTTGTTCGCCGACACATTTCCTGAAGACACAGTTTACAAGTTAATGGGCCAGGAGCTGACAATCACGCAGCATTTTGGTGCCAACCTCGGCGTGGCGGCGCCAGTGTGGGAAGCAGTGAGTACTTCATCACTAAACGAATAACATAAAAAATATACATTTGTTGTTAAAATGTGTTTCAAAAGGTACCTTTAGTTCGGGGGTCGGCAACCCGCGGCTCTAGAGCCGCATGCGGCTCTTTAGCGCCGCCCTAGTGGCTCTCTGGAGATTTTTAAAAAATGTATGAAGAATGGAAAAAGATGAGGGGAAAAAATATCTATTTTTTTGTTTTAGTATGGTTTCTGTAGGAGGACAAACATGACACAAACCTCCCTAATTGTTATAAATCACACTGTTTATATTAAACATGCTTCACTGATTCCAGTATTTGGCGAGCGCCGTTTTGTCCTACTTATTTGGCGGTCCTTGAACTCACCGTATAGTTTGTTTACATATATAACTTTCTCCGACTTTCTAGGACGTGTTTTATGCCACTTCTTTTTCTGTCTCATTTTGTCCACCACACTTTTAACATTGTGCATGAGTGCACAAAGGTGAGTTTTGTTGATGTTATTGACTTGTGTGGAGTGCTAATCAGACATATTTGGTCACTGCATGACTGCAAGCTAATCGATGCTAACATGCTATTTAGGCTAGCAATGTGTACATATTGCATCATTATGCCTCATTTGTAGCTATAGTTGAGCTCATTTAGTTTCCTTTAAGTCCTCCTAATTACATTTATATCTCATGACACATGTAATATGGCTTTTAATTTTTTGCGGCTCCAGACAGATTTGTTTTTGTATTTTTGGTCCATTATGGCTCTTTCAACATTTTGGGTTGCCGACCCCTGCTTTAGTTGGATTAAAATCGTATTTGTATTTTTAAAATTAAAATAAATGGCTAATTTGCACAAATTCCGATCAAAGTGTCCACTAGTGCACTTTTTCTTCTCGAGTCCAGACCCGAGTGCACTGCGTTAAGTACACTTACTCACTGTTTAATGTTTACGGTCTGTTGCCAAATATGTTTGCAGATAAAACATTTTTATCGACACCAATATCGATATGCTCCAATATCGATTCTTAAATCAAAATATCAATACTTTAATTCAGGAGTGTCCAAACTTTTTCCACCAAGGGCCACATAATGAAAAGTCAAAGTATGCGGGGGCCATTTTGATATTTTGTATTTAAATAAATACACAACTGATCATGTCAGCTTTGTATTATTATTAGTTAGAACATTTCAGCTTTTTGTTGCTCGTTTTCTTACATTTCTACTGTTAATATTAATAAACATTAAATGGGTTATGCTTGTATAGTGCTTTTCTACCTTTAAGGTACTCAAAGCGCTTTGACACTATTTCCACGTTCACCCATTCATTCACACACTGAGGGTGGGAGCTGCCATACAAGGTGCTAACCATGACCCATCAGGAGCAAGGGTGAAGTGTCTTGCTCAAGGACACAACGGACGTGACGAGGGTGGTAGAAGCTGGGATTGAACCAGGAACCCTCAGGTTGCTGGCACGGCCACTCTAACCGCAGCACGCCGTCTCCGGTAATAATACGATAATTTTCTATCTATATTTAATTCATAAGTTAGTATTGATTTATTTTTCAAATAATTACCTAAACTTTGTTTATATTTTAATAAGTACAGTCGTGGTCAAAAGTTTACATACACATGTAAAGAACATAATGTCATGGCTGTCTTGAGTTTCCAATCATTTCTACAACTCTTATTTTTTTGTGATAGAGTGATTGCAGCACATACTTCTTGGTCACAAAAAAAATTCATGAAGTTTGGTTCTTTTATGAATTTATTATGGGTCTACTGAAAATGTGAGCAAATCTGCTGGGTCAAAAGTATACATACAGCAATGTTAATATTTGCTTACATGTCCCTTGGCAAGTTTTCACTGCAATAAGGCACTTTTGGTAGCCATCCACAAGCTTCTGGGTGAATTTTGACCCCTTCTCTCAACAAAATTGGTGCAGTTCAGCTACATTTGTTGGTTTTCTGACATGGACTTGTCAGAAATTGAGCTGTTTGGCCACAATACCCAGCAATATGTTTGGAGGAGAAAAAGTGAGGCCTTTAATCCCAGGAACACCATGCCTAACGTCAAGCATGGTGGTGGTAGTATTATGCTCTGGGCCTGTTTTACTGCCAATTGAACTGGTGCTTTAAACGGGACAATGAAAAAGGAGGATTACCTCCAAATTCTTCAGGACAACCTAAAATCATCAGCCCGGAGGTTGGGTCTTGGGCGCAGTTGGGTGTTCCAACAAGACAATGACCCCAAACACACGTCAAAAGTGGTAAAAGAATGGCTAAATCAGGCTAGAATGAAGGTTTTAGAATGGCCTTCCCAAAGTCCTGAATTAAACGTGTGGACAATGCTGAAGAAACAAGTCCATGTCAGAAAACCAACAAATTTAGCTGAACTGCAACAATTTTGTCGAGAGAGGTGGTCAAAAATTCAAGCAGAAGCTTGTGGATGGCTACCAAAAGCTCCTTATTGCAGTGAAACTTGCCAAGGTACATGTAAGCAAATATTAACATTGCTGTATGTATACTTTTGACCCAGCAGATTTGCTCACATTTTCAGTAGACCCATAATAAATTCATAAAAGAACCAAACTTCATGAATGTTTTTTGTGACCAACAAGTATGTGCTCCAATCACTCTATCACAAAAAAATAAGAGTTGTAGAAATGATTGGAAACTCAAGACAGCCATGACATTATGTTCTTTACAAGTGTATGTAAACTTTTGACCACAACTGTACATTTTCTTTTGAGAGCTTCTAATATTTTAGATCAGGGGTTTCTAGACTTTTTCCACCAGGGGCCACATAATGAAAAGTCAAGTATGGGAGGGGGGGGGGGTGGGGGGGGGGGGGGGGTGCATGTTTTATTTAGAAAAAAAATGCTAAAAAAAAACCATCCATCCATCCATTTTCTTCCTGTCCTTATGGGGTCACGTGGGATGCTGAAAAACATATTATATATATTTAAAGATAAAACTTTGTGCTATAGGTGACTATATATGCACACCGGTATATATTTTTGTATTAATTATTAGTTTAAAATGCTCAGCTTTTTCTCACATTACGATTTCTTTCTCTTCTGTCTTACATATTTCTGTTTTTTTCCTTTATATTCTAATATTGGCTATTAATAATTTTTAATGCTCTTATTACTTTACTTATTTTCATTTTATGATTTAAACACCATTTTTGTGTATTCTGTATGATTGTGTCCTTTTTTTTGTACAAACTTGGCTATATTGTCAGTCACGCCACTTCAATATACTTCAGAGTTTGAAATAATAACTCTGTCGTAATATTTATGCTATGAGATATGTTATTAGTGGCAGCACGGCAGTACAGGGGTTAGTGCGTGTGCCTCACAATACGAAGGTCCAAGGTTCAATCCCGGGCTCAAGATCTTTCTGTGTAGAGTTTGCATGTTGTGACTGCGTGGGTTCCGGGTACTCCGGCTTCCTCCCACCTCCAAAGTCATGCACTTGGGGATAGGTTGATTGGCAACACTAAATGGGCCCTAGTGTGTGAATGTTGTCTGTCTATCTGTGTTGGCCCTGTGATGAGGTGGCGACTTGTCCAGGGTGTACACCGCCTTCCGCCCGAATGCAGCTGAGATAGGCTCCAGCACCCCCTGCGACCCCGAAAGGGACAAGCGGTAGAAAATGGATGGATGGATGGATATGTTATTATTCGAAATACACAACTGTTCTAAATATTAGCAGAAACATTAGGTATATTTGCACAAATGATCGGTATTGCCGATACCAGCCTGAATTTTACTCTGTATGGGATCGGACAGAAAATGAGCAGTATTGCACACACGTCCGCCTAAATATCAGACACAACACTTCCTCATTCTCTGCCAATCACCTTTCAGACACAACACTTCCTCATCCTCTGCCAATCACCTTTTCAGACACAACACTTCCTCATTCTCTGCCAATCACCTTTCATACACGATACGTTTACACTCTGAACGTCAACATGAACATGCTGAAGTTCATCCTCTTTGCTGATGATGCAACCATTACATGTGCAGGTGACGACGTGAAGCAACTTCTGGCCTCTGTAACTGAGGAGATGATAATGTTAAAAACTTGGTTTAATACCAACAAATTGTCTCTGAATTTGCCATTAGGATTGTGTCCAATGTTCACTACAGACATCATTCAAATCCACTATTTAAGCAAC